>NC_030684.2:14324790-14398846 GCF_000004195.4 Xenopus tropicalis
CATAAAATCCACCCCGCCCGCCTTCCACTAAATCCGCCGCCCCCCGCCCTTCCACTAAATCCCCCCGCCCCCGCCTTCCACTGAATCCACCCCCCGCGTCTGGGGTTATAGAAATGCGCTATGCGATGTGGATACGCGGTTGGATAGCCCCCTTCCACTGAATCCCGCCGCCCGCCCCTTCCACTGAATCACCCGCCGCCCGCCCCTTCCACTGAATCCACCCCCCCTCCCCCGCCGCCCTCTCCACTGAATCCACCCGCCCGCCGCCCCTTCCACTGAATCCACCCGCCCGCCCGCCTTCCACTGAATCCACCCGCCGCCCGCCCTTCCACTGAATCCACCCGCACCCCCTTCATGAACCACCGCCCCGCCCGCCCTTCACTGAATCCAACCCGCTCCCCGCCGCCCCTTCCACTGAATCCACCCGCCCGCCCTTCCACTGAATCACCCGCCGCTCCCGCCCCTTCCACTGAATCCACCGCCCGCCCGCCCCTTCCACTGAATCACCCGCCGCCTCCGCCCGCCCCTTCCACTGAATCCACCGCCGCCCGCCCTCCACTGATCCCCGCTCGCCCCCTCGCCCGCCCCTTCCACTGAATCCACCCGCCGCCCGCCCCTTCCACTGAATCCACCCGCCCCGCCGCCCCTTCCACTGAATCCACCCGCCGCCCCTTCCACTGAATCCACCCGCCCGCCCGCCCCTTCCACTGAATCCACGCACTCCCCGCCTTCACTGAATCACCCGCCCTCCGCCCCTTCCACTGAATCCACCCGCCCTCCCGCCCTTCCACTGAATCCACCCGCCCTCCCGCCCCTTCCACTGATCCACCGCCCTCCGCCGCCCTTCACATGAATCCACCCGCCCTCCGCCCCTTCCACTAAATCCACCCGCCCTCCCGCCCTTCCACTGAATCCACCCGCCCTCCGCCTTCCACTGAATCACAGGTCCTCAGGGCTGATCATTTACTGATAATTGTCTCTACATGTGTTTTAGCAGAGGCAATTCTCAGTATTGTCTATGGCAGGGGATTTTCTGGCATTTAGTAGCCATGAAAAAGTAGCTGCTACTAGTAGCTCTGTGTGTTCTTCACCCTTAAGGTTGTAACCCTTAGGGGCTGATTTACTTACCCACGAACGGGTCGAATGGAGTCCGATTGCGTTTTTTTCGTAATGATCGGTACTTTGCGATTTTTTCGTATGTTTTGCGATTTTTTCGGATTCTTTACGAATTTTTCGGATCCAGTACGATTTTTGCGTAAAAAAGTTGCGCATTTTGCGTAGCGTTAAAACTTACGCGAAAAGTTGCGCATTTTTCGTAGCGTTAAGTTTTAACGCTACGAAAAATGCGCAACTTTTCGCGTAAGTTTTAACGCTACGAAAAATGCGCAACTTTTTACGCAACTTTCGTAATGGATACGAAAAACTCGCGTTTTTACGCAAAAATCGTATTGGTAACGAAAAATTCGTACAGAATCCGAAAAAATCGCAAAACATACGAAAAAGTCGCAAAATGTTCGTTTTCAAGTCGGAACTTTTCCAATTCGGGTCGGATTCGTGGGTTAGTAAATCAGCCCCTTAGACTTTATTGAAAACACTGTGAATTTTAACTACAATTCCAAAAAGAGAAAAGGAAGTTAAAAAGTCCAGTGTGTTATAGACCATATTGTTGGTAACTTTACATCGCTGGACAACTGCAAGTGGCTATGTATATGTTTGGCCGTAATACTGATTGTATTGTAGAACTTAAATATAGAAATAAGTGTTCAGGTTTGATGTTAGAATTAGGGTAGACAATTTACAGCAGCTTTCCACCTATAAGGGCTCTGGCACACGGGGAGATTAGTCGCCCGCGACAAATCTCCCTGTTCGCGGGCAACTAATCTCCCCGAATTGCCATTCCACCGGCAAAAATGTGTCGCCGGTGGGATGGCACACACGGCGGCGCGATTGCGGCAACTTCGGCGATTTGCCGAAATCTCCTGCGCAGCGTGTGCCATCCCACCGGCGACTTACATTTTCACCGGTGGGATGGCAATTCAGGGAGATTAGTCGCCCGCGAACAGGGAGATTTGTCGCGGGCAACTAATCTCCCCGTGTGCCAGAGCCCTAAAGAATGCTGGGAGTTGTAGTTCACAGCAGTCGTAAGGCTATAAGTTAATTACTCTTTGCTTTAGTATAGTATGTTATCTGCAGGCTTGCACCCTGACTGTCGGAATTTTCTTTCATCCAGGCAATGACCCGTGTCAAACTCGATTTCTTGGATCAGCTGGGAAAATTTTGGGAGCTGCAAGGTTCCGCGCTCAGAATTCCAGTGGTGGATGGCAAGCTGTTGGGTGTGTATGCACTGAGCAAGGTGGGCGTGCAGGGACAGGTGGTTCTGCAGATAAACAACATACGCATTAGCATCTTGCAGTGTCTTCTGCGCCAGGATTAAATGGTTTACTGTAATTAAATAACTGCAGGAAGTTTATATAATTACACCTTTCTAAAAGAACAGAAAGGGCCTTATTGCCCAAAGCCATCCGTAGACTGTTACCTTCTTTCCTTTTTCACTCCAGGTGGTTTCCAGTGAGGGGGGCTTTGAGGTTGTCACTAAAGAGAAGAAATGGTCTCAGGTGGGCAATCGGATGGGATACCAGCCAGGCAAAGGCACAGGCTCTCTTCTGAAGTTGCACTATGACCGAATCCTCTACCCCTACGAGCTGTTCCAGTCTGGCGTCAGCCTGATGGTAAGAAATGCACCTAGAATATTCTAGAGAGAAACCTTCTGTTTCAGTTTTTAGTAAAGGTACCGGTATAGGACCTGTTATCCAGAATGCTCGGGACCTGGGGCTTTTCAGATAAGGGTTCTTTCCGTAATTTGGATCATTTAAACCTCACAGGATTGTTTTGCATCCAATAAGGATTAATCATATCTTAGTTGGGATCAAGTACAGGTACTGTTTTATTATTACAGGGAAAAGGGAATCATTTAACCATTAAATAAACCCAATAGGGCTGTTCTGCCCCAATAAGGGGTAATTATATCTTAGTTGGGATCAAGTACAGGTACTGTTTTATTATTACAGGGAAAAGGGAATCATTTAACCATTAAATAAACCCAATAGGGCTGTTCTGCCCCAATAAGAGGTAATTATATCTTAGTTGGGATCAAGTACAGGTACTGTTTTATTAATACAGAGAAAAAGGAAAACATTTTTAAAATTTAGAATTATTTGCTTATAATGGAGTCTATGGGAGACGGCCTTTCAGTAATTCGGAACTTTCTGGATAATGGGTTAATGTACTGTTGCCCTGAACTGGTAAAAGCTGTGTGTTTGCCTCAGAAAGACTGCCATAGTTTATACATAAACAAAGCTGCTGTGTAGCCATGGGGGCAGCCATTCAAGCTGGAAAAACAGGAGAAAAGGCACAGGTTACGTAGCAGATAACAGATATTCTCTGTAGAATTCAATGGGAATCTACAAAGCTTATTTGTTATTTGCTATGTAACCTGTGCTTTTCTTTCCAGCTTGAATGGCTGCCCCGGGGCTACACAGCAGCTTTGTTTATATAAACTATAGTAGTCTTTCTGAAGCAAACACAAACTTTTACCTTTGCAGGGCTTTGCTACACTTTACATTTTTGGTCTTACTGTCCCTTTAAGTCTTTCAGGGCTCAGTGTCCTTCTATGGAAAGTGGTGGCAGTTCAGTTCCCACCCAGCCAAGCTGGTAGCCTATTGGTCTGTGTGTGGGTCCTGCCAAGTTCTAGGGTTGCCACCTCACCCCTTTAATACTGGCCACATATTGAATCCACATGTTGCATGGCTAATTAGCAATTCATATAGATGCATGCTGCATGGCTGTACATGAACCAGTTCAGTCTGCAGCATGCATCTCAATGATTTGTTAATTAGCCATGCAAGGCGTGGATTCAATATGTGGCCGGTATTAAAGAGTGGTCAGGGCTTTATTTGGCCGCATCTAATTGTGAGCGGTGCCCTTAAACATATAGTGATGGCTGCAGGGAATTATAATCCATCCTGCTATACGGCTAAGGGGGAGGCTGGTGTGTGTGACCTTCACTTTCAGCCACTAATCTCAGGTCACAGGCCTGATAAATCCCAACGGCATCCGCCAAACAGCGAATGGGGCATGAGAAGGATGTGAGGGATTTGAGAGTCAGTTCAGCAAAAGCCCCGGAGCCTTGAGATTCAGTTGGATTTCCTAATGAAACAATAAGCAGCACAAGGTCAGGTACCCATCCCTGGGAGGGAAATGCACGAGCACCATGGTACTCCTCCTCCTCCTCCTCCTTCTATTGTATAATTAAAGTCACAAACTCACCTCTGGGTTGGATCTTGGAGGCTTGTAGAACTCTAAATTTGGATGCAGGGCCGGAATATTCTTGTGCGCCAGAGCTTTGCCGAGCTCACTCCAACTACTGTATCCTGGCAATAATGCTGGGCATTGGCTTAACTACTAAGAGAGTAAGGGGTGCTCTCCCCTTGCAATGCTAAGTAAGCTTTATCAGAACAGTCTACGTGAATACAGCCATAAGCATTCACAGAAACGCTGTGCTGAGTCCTCTATCAAAAAAAACAGGATTTCTTGTCAGGGGCGGGCCAAGCCGACCGGGCGCCCTAGGCAACCCGGTCGGCAAACTCCGCCCACCTCCCTGCCCCCGAACGGCGCATGTGCGCCAATGCACAGGAGGAGGTGGGAGGGGCGTGGCGGTTAGTTCAGTCATTGCCTCCGCCGCTAATGACAAGCGGCGGAGGCAATGACAAAGTAGCGCTAGGGGTAGGCAGGAGAGGCTCCTGCCTGGCGCCCCTCCATCGTTGCACCCTAGGCAGCTGCCTCTTCTGCCTACCCCTAGTTCCGGCCCTGTTTCTTGTCTCCTTGTTTGTAAACATGTTCTTCAGTAAATTCACTTTTGGTATGTTGCGTAGAGTGCCAGGGTCGGACTGGGGGGTTCAGGGCCCACCGGGGCTCCCGCCCCAGGGGCCCTGCAGGTGCCCCAGCCAGCCGTGTCCCCTACCCCCCCCAGGGGCCCCCCTAACCCCCCCGCAGGGCCCCCACCTGACGTCCTCCCTGAGTGCGTATAAATTGAACGCGTCGGGGTGGAACAGTCAGAAGGGGGAGCGCCGGCAAAGGTCGGACTGGGCCACTAGGGCCAGGGCCCACCGGGATTTTTCCCGGTGTCCCGGCGGCCCAGTCCAACCCTGTAGAGTGCTATTCTGAACAATTTGCAATTGGTCTTCATTTTTTTATTATTTGTGACACTGTGACCTACTGTGTCCGTAAGTTACCCTCCCATCTAGATTGTAAGCTCTTCGGGGCAGGGACCTCCATCCTCTTGTGTCTTTGACTCTTAACTTATTGCAACTGTATCTTGTATTTATTTATTTGTATTTATTTATTTGTATTTATTGTTATACGGAGTATTTATCTATTATTATCTTAATAACCCCCTGTTTGTATTAATGTATTCTACTGTACAGCGCTGTGTACATAAGTAGCACTTTATAAATAAAGATATACATACATACATACATTTGTGTTTTTTGAATTATTTAGCTTTATATTCAGCAACTCTCCTTCTTGGCCTTTTAGCAGCAATAAGGTTGCTAGGGTCCAAACTAGCCTAGCAACCAGGCAGTGGTTGGAATGAGAAACTGGGATATGTATAGGAGTGGGTCTGAATAGAAAGATAGGTAATAAAAAGTAACAATGACAAAGGACTCCACACCTCACTGCGGACCCTGAAGGGGGTTATAAACCTAGTTATGCTATAGAAGTTGCCCAAAAACATAATTATAGATGCAATAAAACTCACTAATGAGAATTCTACTGACCAAAATGCAATAGAATTCACCACTAAGAATCCCGATTCCCAGCACTGTGTCGGCCATCTTGCTGGTACCTTACATATAGAGATAATGATGGCATTTTCCCCGTCATTATATGGCACAGGAATCAGACATGGGGATAAAGGGACAGACTTGTTCAGTGCTGGGAAACTGTGCTTATTGCTCCCAACCAGGGCCACCATCAGAAATCACGGGGCCCCTCACAAAAAAATTTTCTGGGCCCCCCTCCTCCCACACCCCCAATGGCCCCTCCCACACACCCCCATCAATACAAAAGACATAGAGACATTGGTAGCCAGGGGTTACGTTTTGCATTGGTGCCAGGGCAGGTACCCCCTAAATCATTGCTAGCCAGCCCAGGGCCCCCTAAAACATCAGTGGTCCTCCCCCAAATTACACATACCGCAGGGCACCCCCAGCATCCTCCGGCCCCCCCAAGCATCCTTCAGCTTCCCCAAGGGCCCCCCCCAAGCATCCTTCATCTTCCACCAGGGCCCCCCAAGCCCTCCCCAGGCCCCCCCAAGCATCCTTCATCTTCCACCAGGGCCCCCCCCAAGCATCCTTCATCTTCCACCAGGGCCCCCCCCAAGCATCCTTCATCTTCCACCAGGCCCCCCCCAAGCATCCTTCATCTTCCACCAGGGCCCCCCAACCCCAAGCATCCTTCATCTTCCACCAGGGCCCCCCCACCCAAGCATTCTTCATCTTCCACCAGGGCCCCCCCCAAGCATCCTTCATCTTCCACCCAGGGCCCCCCCACCCCAAGCATTCTTCATCTTCCACCAGGCCCCCCCCAAAGCATCCTTCATCTTCCACCAGGGCCCCCCCAAGCATCCTTCATCTTCCACCAGGGCCCCCCCCCAAGCATCCTTCATCTTCCACCTAGGGCCCCCCCCCAAGCATCCTTCATCTTCCACCAGGGCCCCCCCCCAAGCATCCTTCATTTTCCACCAGGGCCCCCCCCCAAGCATCCTTCATCTTCCACCAGGGCCCCCCCCCCAAGCATCCTTCATCTTCCACCAGGGCCCCCCCCCCAAGCATCCTTCATCTTCCACCAGGGCCCCCCCCCCAAGCATCCTTCATCTTCCACCAGGCCCCCCCCCAAGCATCCTTCATCTTCCACCAGGGCACCCCCCCAAAGCATCCTTATCTTCCACCAGGGCACCCCCCCAAAAGCATCCTTCATCTTCCACCAGGGCCCCCCTCAAAGCATCCTTCATCTCTTTCATTTCCACCAGGGCATCCTTCATCTTCCACCAGGGCCCCCACCCTAAAGCATCCTTCATCTTCCACCAGGGCCCCCCCCCCAAAGCATCCTTCATCTTCCACCAGGGCACCCCCCAGCATCCTTTATCTTCCACAGGCACCCCCCAAAGCATCCTTCATCTTCCACCAGGGCCCCCCCTCAAAGCATCCTTCATCTTCCACCAGGGCCCCCCCCCCCAAAGCATCCTTCATCTTCCACCAGGGCTCCCAGCCCCCCCTAAGCATCCTTCATCTTCCACCAGGGCCCCCCCCAAAGCATCCTCCTCTTCACCAGGGCATCTTCCCCAGGGCATCTTCAGCTTCCCCCAGGGCCCAAGCACCTTCAATTTCCTCTCCAGCAGCGTCCTGCTCCCATGATGTCCTCCTCTCTGTTGCCGCGGCTCCCAGCTGCTTCTGTGCTTTCTAAGGTTGTGCTCTGTGCGTGTGACGTCAGTACGCACGGGCGCAACCTTATAAAGCGAGGATGCAGCAGAGAGCCGCGGCACGTAGAGGAAGACGCAACTGAAGATTGGGCCCGGGCCGGGCTTGATGAAAGGGGGCCCGGAAACTCTGGCGCGGCCGGGTCCCCTTTACAGCTAAAAATGCCCGGGCCCGGGATGGTCGTACCCCCTGTGCCCCCCTGATGGCGGCCCTGCTCCCAACTCCAATTGCAGGAACAGAGAACAGGGAGCCGGATTTACTCACATCAGCTGGGATTCTCATTGGGGGATTTTTTTTAATTTTGAGGGGTCGCTGGAGATTTGGGGAAAAGTTTTCAATACATTTCATTGAGCAATATTGCTTTAAGAATACAACTCCAATGTTTCTAGGCTACAGCTCCCAGCATGCCTCAGCCTTCATTATATATTGCATTATTCTGGGATTTGTAGTCCGGCACCAACTAAATACAGTTGGGTTGAGCAATGCAGTGCAGCAGGGTTTACAAGCCCTTTAGATTGGGTAATCCACCCAGCAGGTTGGGGCAAAGTCCTTTACTCAACATGATTTTAGGGACTACAATGCCTTTGGCAATGGGTGCAGCTATCAGGGAGTATTGGGAGGCAATAAGCAGTGGTTTATGGTGATTTATTGGCAGTTTCTTAAGCACTGATTAAACACCATGCTGGTCATGTACACACAGACCCAAGGCCTGAGCCCCTTGTTGCCCACTTTGGGCCTGTACATGGACCACTTCTGCCTACATCACTGGTGGGTGCAACTAGGGTCTGGTTTTGACCCAGACAGCCGCTCAGAAAGCTCTTTGCTACGGCCCATACGTATGAAGCTCAGCTTTAGATGCCCCGGTGTACCCGATTCCTGCATTTCTAACCCACTGACCTAAGAGTCAGGCAACTTGTGGGATGAGTATATTCTCAGTAATGCATCAATTGTGTATATTCATAGGGTTTCTGTGACTGCCTGTGGCTATGTTTGTACAAGGTTTATATATATTTCTGTAGCTGCACCAGGTTCAGCCTGGGGATATGGAAAAGTGTGCCATTCCCAAACTGGCATCAACTGTTGCTTTGGAACCTTTTATTATATTCTTATTGATCCATGGAAATCGACCTTCCCATTCCCAGTTGCCCCATGGAAACAAAGCACCATCTAACAGTCTAGATCACGGTTGTCCAATTGGAGGCCTGTGGGCCAGATGTGGTCCCCCAGAATTTTTGGGCCCCTAGTCTGCTCAAAGGCTCCATGAACTTCATTGTATGAAGACATCATTTTATTTTAACCTGATCCTCGAATATACTACAGGTATAGGAGCCATTATCTAGAATGCTTGGGACAAAGGGTATTCCGGATAAGGGGTCTTTCTGTAATTTGGATCTTCGTACCTTAAGTCTACTAAATAATCAATAAAACATTAATTAAACCCAATAGGGCTGTTCTGCCCCCAATAAGGATTATTTATATCTTAGTTGGGATCAAGTACAGGTACTGTTTTATTATTACAGAGAAAAGGGAATCATTTAACCATTAAATAAACCCAATAGGGCTGTTCTGCCCCAATAAGGGGTAATTATATCTTAGTTGGGATCAAGTACAGGTACTGTTTTATTATTACAGAGAAAAGGGAATCATTTAACCATTAAATAAACCCAATAGGGCTGTTCTGCCCCCAATAAGGGGTAATTATATCTTAGTTGGGATCAAGTACAGGTACTGTTTTATTATTACAGAGAAAAGCGCTAAAGGTCACCAAATAAAAAGTTGCGGCTTTTGGATATTTGGCGACGATTCCGAATTCAACAATTTGCCATCTAAAACTAGTCGATATTATGTAGAAGTCAATGGCAGATGTACCTTCCCTGGAAGATCTTTCTGGGGGCTTGTTTATTAACACTGGTGCAAATTTGCCCCTGGGCAGTAACCCATAGCAACCAATTGGAGTTTGGATTATTCCAGTCACCTGCAGGTAGAACAATGAATGCAACAATTTGATTGGTTGCCATGAGTTACTGCCCATGGTTGATAGCTGAAACAGTGTCACAAAGAAGCCTGCTGATTAAAAGACCTTGCAGGATAATTGGTCGCGACCGAAAAAAGTCTGGCCACCCCTGCCATAGGCAATCACTATTTGTTGGGCTGTTGGGCCTTTGTGTCCTTGAAATGCCAGGACCTATTTTTTACTCCAAGTCAGTACCTGGCTTCTGTCTATAACGCATAAATATATTACCTGGCATTGCCATTCCCTTACCTTTTCCCAAAATGCTTGCTCTCCAGATCGTCCAGTTATAAATAGCCAGGGCCGCCATCAGGGGGGCACAGTCGTCCCGGAGAATTTCTACATTTAAGGGGGGCCCAGCCATGCTTCTGGATAATCAAATAAGGGCCCAGTCAACCTTAACATTGGGCATCTTAAATTTCATTGGTTGTCAGCGGCTAATCCGATTGGTTGTGCCCCGTGCGCAACCTTATAAAAGGGCCTGTCTCTTGGAGGAGTCTGAAGTCACCGGAGCTGCCGCTGAAGGAGAAGAAGCCAAAGAACACCATCTTCGGAGGGCCCTGTCTTCGGGGCAATTGGGGCACTGTGTATGGGGGGGACTGGTTGGGGCAGGCAAAGCCGACCAGGTTGCCTAGGGCGCCCGACACTGGGGGTAAGTACACTGGCACACTGTTGCCTCATTCATTTGAATAGTTCTGCCCCATGTTATTCAGGTTGGGCAGAAGATATTTGTGCACCTCAATTTTAAAACGCTCCCACAGATTTTTAACTGGAAAGAGATCAGGGCTGTATTTAGTTCTGGTGCTGCCTTACCCACTGGACCTCTCCCCTACCCATACCCCTACCCCTGCTGTTCAGAGCAGTAAAGTTTGCCCATGGGCCAGTTGTTGAACAGAGGGAAGCCCCTCATTCACCTTCAGTTCTGGCACCAAATTGAGGATGGGGGTACATTTTTTCTAAACTGTTTCTTTCTATATAGGAACCATTGTATTTTGCACTGTTTTTAAAACCTTGGCTGAAAAGGTTTCTCTTAATTGACTTTCCTGACACCCAATAAATAGTGACTTTCTTTGGCACCTTATAGCCCCCCTGGCATTCCCAGTACCCAAAGGCACAAACAGCCCCCCCCAGCCCAATAAATAGTGACTGTCTGTGGCACCTTACAGCCCCCCTGGCATTCCCAGTACCCAGAGGAACAAACAGCCCCCCCAGCCCAATAAATTGTGACTGTCTGTGGCACCTTACAGTCCCCCTGGCATTCCCAGTACCCAGAGGCACAAACAGCCCCCCCAGCCCAATAAATAGTGACTGTCTGTGGCACCTTAAAGCCCCCCTGGCATTCCCAGTACCCAGAGGAACAAACAGCCCCCCCCCGGCCCAATAAATAGTGACTGTCTGTAGCACCTTACAGTACAGTCCCCCTGGCATTCCCAGTACCCAGAAGCACAAACAGCCCCCCCAGCCAAATAAATAGTGACTGTCTGTGGCACCTTACAGCCCCCCTGGCATTCCCAGTACCCAGAGGCACAAACAGCCCCCCCCCCAGCCCAATAAATAGTGACTGTCTGTAGCACCTTACAGTCCCCCTGGCATTCCCAGTACCCAGAGGAACAAACAGCCCCCCCAGCCCAATAAATAGTGACTGTCTGTGGCACCTTACAGCCCCCCTGGCATTCCCAGTACCCAGAGGCACAAACAGCCCCCCCCAGCCCAATAAATAGTGACTGTCTGTGGCACCTTACGGCCCCCCTGGCATTCCCAATACCGAGAGGAACAAACAGCCCCCCCAGCCCAATAAATAGTGACTATCTGTGGCACCTTACAGCCCCCCTGGCATTCCCAGTACCCAGAGGCACAAACAGCCCCCCCAGCCCAATAAATAGTGACTGTCTGTGGCACCTTACAGCCCCCCTGGCATTCCCAGTACCCAGAGGCACAAACAGCCCCCCCCCAGCCCAATAAATAGTGACTGTCTGTGGCACCTTACAGCCCCCCTGGCATTCCCAGTACCCAGAGGCACAAACAGCCCCCCAGCCCAATAAATAGTGACTGTCTGTGGCACCTTACAGCCCCCCTGGCATTCCCAGTACCCAGAGGCACAAACAGCCCCCCCAGCCCAATAAATAGTGACTGTCTGTGGCACCTTACAGCCCCCTGGCATTCCCAGTACCCAGAGGCACAAACAGCCCCCCCAGCCCAATAAATAGTGACTGTCTGTGGCACCTTACAGCCCCCCTGGCATTCCCAGTACCCAGAGGCACAAACAGCCCCCCCCAGCCCAATAAATAGTGACTGTCTGTGGCACCTTACAGCCCCCCTGGCATTCCCAGTACCCAGAGGCACAACAGCCCCCCCCAGCCCAATAAATAGTGACTGTCTGTGGCACCTTACAGCCCCCCTGGCATTCCCAGTACCCAGAGGCACAAACAGCCCCCCCCAGCCCAATAAATAGTGACTGTCTGTGGCACCTTACAGCCCCCCTGGCATTCCCAGTACCCAGAGGCACAAACAGCCCCCCCAGCCCAATAAATAGTGACTGTCTGTGGCACCTTACAGCCCCCCTGGCATTCCCAGTACCCAGAGGCACAAACAGCCCCCCCAGCCCAATAAATAGTGACTGTCTGTGGCACCTTACAGCCCCCCTGGCATTCCCAGTACCCAGAGGCACAAACAGCCCCCCCAGCCCAATAAATAGTGACTGTCTGTGGCACCTTACAGCCCCCTGGCATTCCCAGTACCCAGAGGCACAAACAGCCCCCCCCAGCCCAATAAATAGTGACTGTCTGTGGCACCTTACAGCCCCCTGGCATTCCCAGTACCCAGAGGCACAAACAGCCCCCCCCAGCCCAATAAATAGTGACTGTCCTGTGGCACCTTACAGCCCCCCTGGCATTCCCAGTACCCAGAGGCACAAACAGCCCCCCCAGCCCAATAAATAGTGACTGTCTGTGGCACCTTACAGCCCCCCTGGCATTCCCAGTACCCAGAGGCACAAACAGCCCCCCCAGCCCAATAAATAGTGACTGTCTGTGGCACCTTACAGCCCCCCTGGCATTCCCAGTACCCAGAGGCCACAAAACAGCCCCCCCCCAGCCCAATAAATAGTGACTGGTTCTGTGGCCACGCCTTACAGCCCCCCTGGCATTCCCAGTACCCAGAGCCACAAACAGCCCCCCCCAGCCTAATAAATAGTGACTGTCTGTGGCACCCTTTACAGCCCCCCTGGCATTCCCAGTACCCAGAGGCCACAAACAGCCCCCCCAGCCCAATAAATAGTGCTGTCTGTTGGCACCTTACAGTCCCCCCCTGGCCATTACCCAGTACGTCCAGAGCGCCACAAAAGGCCCCCCCCAGCCCAATAAATAGTGACTGTCTGTGGCACCTTACAACCCCCCTGGGCATTCCCGTACCCAGAGGCACAAACAGCCCCCCACAAAAAGCACTGTCTGGCACCTACAGCCCCCTGCTTTCCAGTACCCAGAACAACACCCCCCAGCCAATAAATAGTGACTTTCTGTGGCACCTTATAGCCCCCCTGGCATTCCCAGTACCCAGAGGCACCAAACAGCCCCCCCAGCCCAATAAATAGTGACTGTCTGTGGCACCTAATCCCCCCTGGCATTCCCAGTACCCCAGAGGCACAAACAGCCCCCCCAGCCCAATAAATAGTGACTGTCTGTAGCACCTTACAGCCCCCTGGCATTCCCAGTACCCAGAGGCACAAACAGCCCCCCCAGCCCAATAAATAGTGACTGTCTGTGGCACCTTACAGCCCCCTGGCATTCCCAGTACCCAGAGGCACAACAGCCCCCCCAGCCCAATAAATAGTGACTGTCTGTGGCACCTTACAGCCCCCCTGGCATTCCCAGTACCCAGAGGCACAAACAGCCCCCCCAGCCCAATAAATAGTGACTGTCTGTGGCACCTTACAGCCCCCCTGGCATTCCCAGTACCCAGAGGCACAAACAGCCCCCCCAGCCCAATAAATAGTGACTGTCTGTGGCACCTTACAGCCCCCCTGGCATTCCCAGTACCCAGAGGCACAAACAGCCCCCCCCCCAGCCCAATAAATAGTGACTGTCTGTGGCACCTTACAGCCCCCTGGCATTCCCAGTACCCAGAGGAACAAACAGCCCCCCCAGCCCAATAAATAGTGACTGTCTGTGGCACCTTACAGCCCCCCTGGCATTCCCAGTACCCAGAGGAACAAACAGCCCCCCCCAGCCCAATAAATAGTGACTGTCTGTGGCACCTTACAGCCCCCTGGCATTCCCAGTACCCAGAGGCACAAACAGCCCCCCCAGCCCAATAAATAGTGACTGTCTGTGGCACCTTACAGCCCCCCTGGCATTCCCAGTACCCAGAGGAACAAACAGCCCCCCCCAGCCCAATAAATAGTGACTGTCTGTGGCACCTTACAGCCCCCCTGGCATTCCCAGTACCCAGAGGAACAAACAGCCCCCCCCAGCCCAATAAATAGTGACTGTCTGTGGCACCTTACAGCCCCCCTGGCATTCCCAGTACCCAGAGGCACAAACAGCCCCCCCAGCCCAATAAATAGTGACTGTCTGTGGCACCTTACAGCCCCCCTGGCATTCCCAGTACCCAGAGGCACAAACAGCCCCCCCAGCCCAATAAATAGTGACTGTCTGTGGCACCTTACAGCCCCCCTGGCATTCCCAGTACCCAGAGGAACAAACAGCCCCCCCCAGCCCAATAAATAGTGACTGTCTGTGGCACCTTACAGCCCCCTGGCATTCCCAGTACCCAGAGCACAAACAGCCCCCCCCAGCCAATAAATAGTGACTGTCTGTGGCACCTTACAGCCCCCCTGGCATTCCCAGTACCCAGAGGCAACAAACAGCCCCCCCAGCCCAATAAATAGTGACTGTCTGTGGCACCTTACAGCCCCCCTGGCATTCCAGTACCCAGAGGAACAAACAGCCCCCCAGCCCAATAAATAGTGACTGTCTGTGGCACCTTACAGCCCCCCTGGCATTCCCAGTACCCAGAGGCACAAACAGCCCCCCCAGCCCAATAAATAGTGACTGTCTGTGGCACCTTACAGCCCCCTGGCATTCCCAGTACCCAGAGGCACAAACAGCCCCCCCAGCCCAATAAATAGTGACTGTCTGTGGCACCTTACAGCCCCCCTGGCATTCCCAGTACCCAGAGGCACAAACAGCCCCCCCCAGCCCAATAAATAGTGACTGTCTGTGGCACCTTACAGCCCCCCTGGCATTCCCAGTACCCAGAGGCACAAACAGCCCCCCCCCAGCCCAATAAATAGTGACTGTCTGTGGCACCTTACAGCCCCCCTGGCATTCCCAGTACCCAGAGGCACAAACAGCCCCCCCAGCCCAATAAATAGTGACTGTCTGTGGCACCTTACAGCCCCCCTGGCATTCCCAGTACCCAGAGGCACAAACAGCCCCCCCAGCCCAATAAATAGTGACTGTCTGTGGCACCTTACAGCCCCCCTGGCATTCCCAGTACCCAGAGGCACAAACAGCCCCCCCCAGCCCAATAATAGTGACTGTCTGTGGCACCTTACAGCCCCCTGGCATTCCCAGTACCCAGAGGCACAAACAGCCCCCCCAGCCCAATAAATAGTGACTGTCTGTGGCACCTTACAGCCCCCCTGGCATTCCCAGTACCCAGAGGCACAAACAGCCCCCCCCAGCCCAATAAATAGTGACTGTCTGTGGCACCTTACAGCCCCCCTGGCATTCCCAGTACCCAGAGGCACAAACAGCCCCCCCAGCCCAATAAATAGTGACTGTCTGTGGCACCTTACAGCCCCCTGGCATTCCCAGTACCCAGAGGCACAAACAGCCCCCCCCAGCCCAATAAATAGTGACTGTCTGTGGCACCTTACAGCCCCCCTGGCATTCCCAGTACCCAGAGGCACAAACAGCCCCCCCAGCCCAATAAATAGTGACTGTCTGTGGCACCTTACAGCCCCCCTGGCATTCCCAGTACCCAGAGGCACAAACAGCCCCCCCCAGCCCAATAAATAGTGACTGTCTGTGGCACCTTACAGCCCCCCTGGCATTCCCAGTACCCAGAGGCACAAACAGCCCCCCCAGCCCAATAAATAGTGACTGTCTGTGGCACCTTACAGCCCCCCTGGCATTCCCAGTACCCAGAGGCACAAACAGCCCCCCCAGCCCAATAAATAGTGACTGTCTGTGGCACCTTACAGCCCCCCTGGCATTCCCAGTACCCAGAGGCACAAACAGCCCCCCCAGCCCAATAAATAGTGACTGTCTGTGGCACCTTACAGCCCCCCTGGCATTCCCAGTACCCAGAGGCACAAACAGCCCCCCCAGCCCAATAAATAGTGACTGTCTGTGGCACCTTACAGCCCCCCTGGCATTCCCAGTACCCAGAGGCACAAACAGCCCCCCCCAGCCCAATAAATAGTGACTGTCTGTGGCACCTTACAGCCCCCTGGCATTCCCAGTACCCAGAGGAACAAACAGCCCCCCCAGCCCAATAAATAGTGACTGTCTGTGGCACCTTACAGCCCCCCTGGCATTCCCAGTACCCAGAGGCACAAACAGCCCCCCCCAGCCCAATAAATAGTGACTGTCTGTGGCACCTTACAGCCCCCCTGGCATTCCAGTACCCAGAGGCACAAACAGCCCCCCCCAGCCCAATAAATAGTGACTGTCTGTGGCACCTTACAGCCCCCTGGCATTCCCAGTACCCAGAGGCACAAACAGCCCCCCCAGCCCAATAAATAGTGACTGTCTGTGGCACCTTACAGCCCCCCTGGCATTCCCAGTACCCAGAGGCACAAACAGCCCCCCCCAGCCCAATAAATAGTGACTGTCTGTGGCACCTTACAGCCCCCCTGGCATTCCCAGTACCCAGAGGCACAAACAGCCCCCCCAGCCCAATAAATAGTGACTGTCTGTGGCACCTTACAGCCCCCCTGGCATTCCCAGTACCCAGAGGCAACAAACAGCCCCCCCAGCCCAATAAATAGTGACTGTCTGTGGCACCTTACAGCCCCCCTGGCATTCCCAGTACCCAGAGGAACAAACAGCCCCCCCCAGCCCAATAAATAGTGACTGTCTGTGGCACCTTACAGCCCCCCTGGCATTCCCAGTACCCAGAGGCACAAACAGCCCCCCCAGCCCAATAAATAGTGACTGTCTGTGGCACCTTACAGCCCCCCTGGCATTCCCAGTACCCAGAGGCACAAACAGCCCCCCCCAGCCCAATAAATAGTGACTGTCTGTGGCACCTTACAGCCCCCCTGGCATTCCCAGTACCCAGAGGCACAAACAGCCCCCCCCAGCCCAATAAATAGTGACTGTCTGTGGCACCTTACAGCCCCCCTGGCATTCCCAGTACCCAGAGGCACAAACAGCCCCCCCAGCCCAATAAATAGTGACTGTCTGTGGCACCTTACAGCCCCCCTGGCATTCCCAGTACCCAGAGGCACAAACAGCCCCCCCAGCCCAATAAATAGTGACTGTCTGTGGCACCTTACAGCCCCCCTGGCATTCCCAGTACCCAGAGGCACAAACAGCCCCCCCAGCCCAATAAATAGTGACTGTCTGTGGCACCTTACAGCCCCCCTGGCATTCCCAGTACCCAGAGGCACAAACAGCCCCCCCAGCCCAATAAATAGTGACTGTCTGTGGCACCTTACAGCCCCCCTGGCATTCCCAGTACCCAGAGGAACAAACAGCCCCCCCCAGCCCAATAAATAGTGACTGTCTGTGGCACCTTACAGCCCCCCTGGCATTCCCAGTACCCAGAGGACAAACAGCCCCCCCAGCCCAATAAATAGTGACTGTCTGTGGCACCTTACAGCCCCCTGGCATTCCCAGTACCCAGAGGAACAAACAGCCCCCCCCCAGCCCAATAAATAGTGACTGTCTGTGGCACCTTACAGCCCCCCTGGCATTCCCAGTACCCAGAGGCACAAACAGCCCCCCCAGCCCAATAAATAGTGACTGTCTGTGGCACCTTACAGCCCCCCTGGCATTCCCAGTACCCAGAGGCACAAACAGCCCCCCCCAGCCCAATAAATAGTGACTGTCTGTGGCACCTTACAGCCCCCCTGGCATTCCCAGTACCCAGAGGCACAAACAGCCCCCCCAGCCCAATAAATAGTGACTGTCTGTGGCACCTTACAGCCCCCCTGGCATTCCCAGTACCCAGAGGCACAAACAGCCCCCCCCAGCCCAATAAATAGTGACTGTCTGTGGCACCTTACAGCCCCCCTGGCATTCCCAGTACCCAGAGGCACAAACAGCCCCCCAGCCCAATAAATAGTGACTGTCTGTGGCACCTTACAGCCCCCCTGGCATTCCCAGTACCCAGAGGCACAAACAGCCCCCCCAGCCCAATAAATAGTGACTGTCTGTGGCACCTTACAGCCCCCCTGGCATTCCCAGTACCCAGAGGCACAAACAGCCCCCCCAGCCCAATAAATAGTGACTGTCTGTGGCACCTTACAGCCCCCCTGGCATTCCCAGTACCCAGAGGCACAAACAGCCCCCCCAGCCCAATAAATAGTGACTGTCTGTGGCACCTTACAGCCCCCCTGGCATTCCCAGTACCCAGAGGCACAAACAGCCCCCCCAGCCCAATAAATAGTGACTGTCTGTGGCACCTTACAGCCCCCCTGGCATTCCCAGTACCCAGAGGCACAAACAGCCCCCCCCAGCCCAATAAATAGTGACTGTCTGTGGCACCTTACAGCCCCCCTGGCATTCCCAGTACCCAGAGGCACAAACAGCCCCCCCAGCCCAATAAATAGTGACTGTCTGTGGCACCTTACAGCCCCCTGGCATTCCCAGTACCCAGAGGCACAAACAGCCCCCCCCAGCCCAATAAATAGTGACTGTCTGTGGCACCTTACAGCCCCCCTGGCATTCCCAGTACCCAGAGGAACAAACAGCCCCCCCCAGCCCAATAAATAGTGACTGTCTGTGGCACCTTACAGCCCCCTGGCATTCCCAGTACCCAGAGGCACAAACAGCCCCCCCAGCCCAATAAATAGTGACTGTCTGTGGCACCTTACAGCCCCCTGGCATTCCCAGTACCCAGAGGCACAAACAGCCCCCCCAGCCCAATAAATAGTGACTGTCTGTGGCACCTTACAGCCCCCCTGGCATTCCCAGTACCCAGAGGCACAAACAGCCCCCCCCAGCCCAATAAATAGTGACTGTCTGTGGCACCTTACAGCCCCCCTGGCATTCCCAGTACCCAGAGGCAACAAACAGCCCCCCCAGCCCAATAAATAGTGACTGTCTGTGGCACCTTACAGCCCCCCTGGCATTCCCAGTACCCAGAGGCACAAACAGCCCCCCCCAGCCCAATAAATAGTGACTGTCTGTGGCACCTTACAGCCCCCCTGGCATTCCCAGTACCCAGAGGCACAAACAGCCCCCCCAGCCCAATAAATAGTGACTGTCTGTGGCACCTTACAGCCCCCCTGGCATTCCCAGTACCCAGAGGCACAAACAGCCCCCCCAGCCCAATAAATAGTGACTGTCTGTGGCACCTTACAGCCCCCCTGGCATTCCCAGTACCCAGAGGCACAAACAGCCCCCCCCAGCCCAATAAATAGTGACTGTCTGTGGCACCTTACAGCCCCCCTGGCATTCCCAGTACCCAGAGGCACAAACAGCCCCCCCAGCCCAATAAATAGTGACTGTCTGTGGCACCTTACAGCCCCCCTGGCATTCCCAGTACCCAGAGGCACAAACAGCCCCCCCAGCCCAATAAATAGTGACTGTCTGTGGCACCTTACAGCCCCCCTGGCATTCCCAGTACCCAGAGGCACAAACAGCCCCCCCCAGCCCAATAAATAGTGACTGTCTGTGGCACCTTACAGCCCCCCTGGCATTCCCAGTACCCAGAGGCACAAACAGCCCCCCCAGCCCAATAAATAGTGACTGTCTGTGGCACCTTACAGCCCCCCTGGCATTCCCAGTACCCAGAGGCACAAACAGCCCCCCCAGCCCAATAAATAGTGACTGTCTGTGGCACCTTACAGCCCCCCTGGCATTCCCAGTACCCAGAGGAACAAACAGCCCCCCCAGCCCAATAAATAGTGACTGTCTGTGGCACCTTACAGCCCCCTGGCATTCCCAGTACCCAGAGGCACAAACAGCCCCCCCAGCCCAATAAATAGTGACTGTCTGTGGCACCTTACAGCCCCCCTGGCATTCCCAGTACCCAGAGGCACAAACAGCCCCCCCCAGCCCAATAAATAGTGACTGTCTGTGGCACCTTACAGCCCCCTGGCATTCCCAGTACCCAGAGGAACAAACAGCCCCCCCCAGCCCAATAAATAGTGACTGTCTGTGGCACCTTACAGCCCCCCTGGCATTCCCAGTACCCAGAGGCACAAACAGCCCCCCCAGCCCAATAAATAGTGACTGTCTGTGGCACCTTACAGCCCCCCTGGCATTCCCAGTACCCAGAGGCACAAACAGCCCCCCCAGCCCAATAAATAGTGACTGTCTGTGGCACCTTACAGCCCCCCTGGCATTCCCAGTACCCAGAGGCACAAACAGCCCCCCCAGCCCAATAAATAGTGACTGTCTGTGGCACCTTACAGCCCCCCTGGCATTCCCAGTACCCAGAGGCACAAACAGCCCCCCCCAGCCCAATAAATAGTGACTGTCTGTGGCACCTTACAGCCCCCCTGGCATTCCCAGTACCCAGAGGCACAAACAGCCCCCCCCAGCCCAATAAATAGTGACTGTCTGTGGCACCTTACAGCCCCCCTGGCATTCCCAGTACCCAGAGGCACAAACAGCCCCCCCCAGCCCAATAAATAGTGACTGTCTGTGGCACCTTACAGCCCCCCTGGCATTCCCAGTACCCAGAGGCACAAACAGCCCCCCCCCAGCCCAATAAATAGTGACTGTCTGTGGCACCTTACAGCCCCCTGGCATTCCCAGTACCCAGAGGCACAAACAGCCCCCCCAGCCCAATAAATAGTGACTGTCTGTGGCACCTTACAGCCCCCCTGGCATTCCCAGTACCCAGAGGCACAAACAGCCCCCCCAGCCCAATAAATAGTGACTGTCTGTGGCACCTTACAGCCCCCCTGGCATTCCCAGTACCCAGAGGCACAAACAGCCCCCCCAGCCCAATAAATAGTGACTGTCTGTGGCACCTTACAGCCCCCCTGGCATTCCCAGTACCCAGAGGCACAAACAGCCCCCCCAGCCCAATAAATAGTGACTGTCTGTGGCACCTTACAGCCCCCCTGGCATTCCCAGTACCCAGAGGCACAAACAGCCCCCCCAGCCCAATAAATAGTGACTGTCTGTGGCACCTTACAGCCCCCCTGGCATTCCCAGTACCCAGAGGCACAAACAGCCCCCCCCAGCCCAATAAATAGTGACTGTCTGTGGCACCTTACAGCCCCCCTGGCATTCCCAGTACCCAGAGGCACAAACAGCCCCCCCAGCCCAATAAATAGTGACTGTCTGTGGCACCTTACAGCCCCCCTGGCATTCCCAGTACCCAGAGGAACAAACAGCCCCCCCAGCCAATAAATAGTGACTGTCTGTGGCACCTTACAGCCCCCCTGGCATTCCCAGTACCCAGAGGCACAAACAGCCCCCCCAGCCCAATAAATAGTGACTGTCTGTGGCACCTTACAGCCCCCTGGCATTCCCAGTACCCAGAGGAACAAACAGCCCCCCCAGCCCAATAAATAGTGACTGTCTGTGGCACCTTACAGCCCCCCTGGCATTCCAGTACCCAGAGGCACAAACAGCCCCCCCCAGCCCAATAAATAGTGACTGTCTGTGGCACCTTACAGCCCCCCTGGCATTCCCAGTACCAGAGGCACAAACAGCCCCCCAGCCCAATAAATAGTGACTGTCTGTGGCACCTTACAGCCCCCTGGCATTCCCAGTACCCAGAGGCACAAACAGCCCCCCCAGCCCAATAAATAGTGACTGTCTGTGGCACCTTACAGCCCCCCTGGCATTCCCAGTACCCAGAGGCACAAACAGCCCCCCCCAGCCCAATAAATAGTGACTGTCTGTGGCACCTTACAGCCCCCCTGGCATTCCCAGTACCCAGAGGAACAAACAGCCCCCCCAGCCCAATAAATAGTGACTGTCTGTGGCACCTTACAGCCCCCCTGGCATTCCCAGTACCCAGAGGCACAAACAGCCCCCCCAGCCCAATAAATAGTGAGCTGTCTGTGGCACCTTACAGGCCCCCCTGGCATTCCCAGTACCCCAGAGGCACAAACAGCCCCCCCAGCCCAATAAATAGTGACTGTCTGTTGGCACCTTACAGCCCCCTGGCATTCCAGTACCCAGAGGCACAAACAGCCCCCCCCAGCCCAATAAATAGTGACTGTCTGTGGGACACTTACAGCCCCCCTGGCATCCCAGTACCCAGAGGCACAAACAGCCCCCCCCCAGCCCAATAAATAGTGACTGTCTGTTGGCACCTTACAGCCCCCTGGCATTCCCAGTACCCAGAGGACAAACCCCCCCCCCAAGCCCAATAAAGAGTGACTGACTGTGGCACTTAAGCCCCCCTGGCATTCCCAGTACCCAGAGGCACAAACAGCCCCCCCCCCAGCCCAATAAATTATGACTGTCTGTGAGCACCTTACAGCCCCCTGGCATTCCCAGTACCCAGAGGCACAAACAGGCCCCCCCAGCCCAATAAATAGTGACTGTCTGTGGCACCTTACAGCCCCCCTGGCATTCCCAGTACCAGAGGCACAAACAGCCCCCCCCAGCCCAATAAATGGTGACTGTCTGTGGGCACCTTACAGCCCCCCTGGCATTCCCAGTACCCAGAGGCACAAACAGCCCCCCCCAGCCCAATAAATAGTGGACTGTCTGTGGGCACCTTACAAGCCCCCCTGGCATTCCAGTACCCAGAGGCACAAACACCCCCCCAGCCCTAATAAATAGTGACTGTCTGTGGCACCTTACAGCCCCCCTGGCATTCCCAGTACCCAGAGGACAACCCCCCCAGCCCAATAAATAGTGACTGTCTGTGGCACCCTTACAGCCCCCCTGGCATCCGCAGTACCCAGAGGCACAAACAGCCCCCCCCCAGCCCAATAAATAGTGACTGTCTGTGGCACCTTACAGCCCCCCCTGGCATTCCCAGTACCCAGAGGCACAAGAAGCCCCCCCCCCAGCCCAATAAATAGTGACTGTCTGTGGCACCTTACAGCCCCCCTGGCATTCCCAGTACCCAGAGGCACAAACAGCCCCCCCCAGCCCAATAAATAGTGACTGTCTGTGGCACCTTACAGCCCCCCTGGCATTCCCAGTACCCAGAGACACAAACAGCCCCCCCAGCCCAATAAATAGTGACTGTCTGTGGCACCTTACAGCCCCCCTGGCATTCCCAGTACCCAGAGGCACAAACAGCCCCCCCCAGCCCAATAAATAGTGACTGTCTGTGGCACCTTACAGCCCCCTGGCATTCCCAGTACCCAGAGACACAAACAGCCCCCCCAGCCCAATAAATAGTGACTGTCTGTGGCACCTTAAAGCCCCCCTGGCATTCCCAGTACCCAGAGGCACAAACAGCCCCCCCAGCCCAATAAATAGTGACTGTCTGTGGCACCTTACAGCCCCCCTGGCATTCCCAGTACCCAGAGGAACAAACAGCCCCCCCAGCCCAATAAATAGTGACTGTCTGTGGCACCTTACAGCCCCCCTGGCATTCCCAGTACCCAGAGGCACAAACAGCCCCCCCCAGCCCAATAATAGTGACTGTCTGTGGCACCTTACAGCCCCCCTGGCATTCCCAGTACCCAGAGGACACAAACAGCCCCCCCCAGCCCAATAAATAGTGACTGTCTGTGGCACCTTACAGCCCCCCTGGCATTCCCAGTACCCAGAGGCACAAACAGCCCCCCCCAGCCCAATAAATAGTGACTGTCTGTGGCACCTTACAGCCCCCTGGCATTCCCAGTACCCAGAGGCAACAAACAGCCCCCCCCAGCCCAATAAATAGTGACTGTCTGTGGCACCTTACAGCCCCCCTGGCATTCCCAGTACCCAGAGGAACAAACAGCCCCCCCCAGCCCAATAAATAGTGACTGTCTGTGGCACCTTACAGCCCCCTGGCATTCCCAGTACCCAGAGGCACAAACAGCCCCCCCCAGCCCAATAAATAGTGACTGTCTGTGGCACCTTACAGCCCCCCTGGCATTCCCAGTACCCAGAGGCAACAAACAGCCCCCCCAGCCCAATAAATAGTGACTGTCTGTGGCACCTTACAGCCCCCCTGGCATTCCCAGTACCCAGAGGCAAAAACAGCCCCCCCCAGCCCAATAAATAGTGACTGTCTGTGGCACCTTAAAGCCCCCCTGGCATTCCCAGTACCCAGAGGCACAAACAGCCCCCCCAGCCCAATAAATAGTGACTGTCTGTGGCACCTTACAGCCCCCTGGCATTCCCAGTACCGCAGAGGCACAAACAGGCCCCCCCAGCCCAATAAATAGTGACTGTCTGTGGCACCTTCCAGCCCCCCTGGCATTCCCAGTACCCAGAGGCACAAACAGCCCCCCCCAGCCCAATAAATAGTGACTGTCTGTGGCACCTTACAGCCCCCCTGGCATTCCCAGTACCCAGAGGCACAAACAGCCCCCCCCAGCCCAATAAATAGTGACTGTCTGTGGCACCTTACAGCCCCCCTGGCATTCCCAGTACCCAGAGGCACAAACAGCCCCCCCCCAGCCCAATAAATAGTGACTGTCTGTGGCACCTTACAGCCCCCTGGCATTCCCAGTACCCAGAGGCACAAACAGCCCCCCCCAGCCCAATAAATAGTGACTGTCTGTGGCACCTTACAGCCCCCCTGGCATTCCCAGTACCCAGAGGCACAAACAGCCCCCCCCAGCCCAATAAATAGTGACTGTCTGTGGCACCTTCCAGCCCCCCTGGCATTCCAGTACCCAGAGGCACAAACAGCCCCCCCAGCCCAATAAATAGTGACTGTCTGTGGCACCTTACAGCCCCCCTGGCATTCCCAGTACCCAGAGGCACAAACAGCCCCCCCAGCCCAATAAATAGTGACTGTCTGTGGCACCTTACAGCCCCCCTGGCATTCCCAGTACCCAGAGGCACAAACAGCCCCCCCCAGCCAATAAATAGTGACTGTCTGTGGCACCTTACAGCCCCCCTGGCATTCCCAGTACCCAGAGGAACAACAGCCCCCCCAGCCCAATAAATAGTGACTGTCTGTGGCACCTTACAGCCCCCCTGGCATTCCCAGTACCCAGAGGCACAAACAGCCCCCCCCAGCCCAATAAATAGTGACTGTCTGTGGCACCTTACAGCCCCCCTGGCATTCCCAGTACCCAGAGGCACAAACAGCCCCCCCAGCCCAATAAATAGTGACTGTCTGTGGCACCTTACAGCCCCCCTGGCATTCCCAGTACCCAGAGGAACAAACAGCCCCCCCAGCCCAATAAATAGTGACTGTCTGTGGCACCTTACAGCCCCCCTGGCATTCCCAGTACCCAGAGGACACAAACAGCCCCCCCAGCCCAATAAATAGTGACTGTCTGTGGCACCTTACAGCCCCCCTGGCATTCCCAGTACCCAGAAGCACAAACAGCCCCCCCCAGCCCAATAAATAGTGACTGTCTGTGGCACCTTACAGCCCCCTGGCATTCCCAGTACCCAGAGGCACAAACAGCCCCCCCAGCCCAATAAATAGTGACTGTCTGTGGCACCTTACAGCCCCCCTGGCATTCCCAGTACCCAGAGGCACAAACAGCCCCCCCCAGCCCAATAAATAGTGACTGTCTGTGGCACCTTACAGCCCCCCTGGCATTCCCAGTACCCAGAGACACAAACAGCCCCCCCAGCCCAATAAATATTGACTGTCTGTGGCACCTTACAGCCCCCCTGGCATTCCCAGTACCCAGAGGCACAAACAGCCCCCCCCAGCCTAATAAATAGTGACTGACTGTGGCACCTTACAGCCCCCCTGGCATTCCCAGTACCCAGAGGCACAAAACGCCCCCCCCAGCCCAATAAATAGTGACTGTCTGTAGCACCTTACAGCCCCCCTGGCATTCCCAGTACCCAGAGGCACAAACAGCCCCCCCAGCCCAATAAATAGTGACTGTCTGTGGCACCTTACAGCCCCCCTGGCATTCCCAGTACCCAGAGACACAAACAGTCCCCCCCCAGCCCAATAAATAGTGACTGTCTGTGGCATCTACCAGCCCCCCTGGCATTCCCAGTATCCAGAGACACAAACAGCCCCCCCAGCCCAATAAATAGTGACTGTCTGTGGCACCTTACAGCCCCCCTGGCATTCCCAGTACCAGAGACACAAACAGCCCCCCCAGCCCAATAAATAGTGACTGTCTGTGGCACCTTACAGCCCCCCTGGCATTCCCAGTACCCAGAGGCACAAACAGCCCCCCCCCAGCCCAATAAATAGTGACTGTCTGTGGCACCTTACAGCCCCCCTGGCATTCCCAGTACCCAGAGGCACAAACAGCCCCCCCAGCCCAATAAATAGTGACTGTCTGTGGCACCTTACAGCCCCCCTGGCATTCCCAGTACCCAGAGGCACAAACAGCCCCCCCAGCCCAATAAATAGTGACTGTCTGTGGCACCTTACAGCCCCCCTGGCATTCCCAGTACCCAGAGGAACAAACACCCCCCCAGCCCAATAAATAGTGGACTGTCTGTGGCACCTTACAGGCCCCCCTGGCATTCCCAGTACCCAGAGGCACAAACAGCCCCCCAGCCTCAATAAATAGAGACTTGCTGTGGCCCTTCACATGCCGCCCCTTGGCTTCCCGGTACCCAGAGCCCAAACAGCCCCCCCCAGCCCATAAATAGTGACTGTCTGTGGCACCTTACAGGCCCCCTGGCATTCCCAGTACCGCCCAGAGGCACAAACAGCCCCCGCCAGGCCCAATAAATAGGGACTGTCCTGTGGACCTACAGCCCCCTGGCATTCCCAGTACCCCAGAGGCATACAAACAGCCCCCCCAGCCCATAAATAGTGACTGTCTGTGGCCCTTACAGCCCGCCTGGCATTCCCAGTACCCGAGGACCAACACCCCCCCAGCCCAATAAATAGTGGACTGTTCCTGTGGCAACTTTACAGCCCCCCTGGCATTCCCAGTACCCAGAGGCACAACAGCCCCCCCAGCCCAATAAATAGTGACTGTCTGTGGCACCTTCCACCCCCCTGGCATTCCCAGTACCCAGAGGAAAAAACAGCCCCCCCCAGCCCAATAAATAGTGACTGTCTGTGGCACCTTAAAGCCCCCCTGGCATTCCCAGTACCCAGAGGCACAAAAAGCCCCCCCCCAGCCCAATAAATAGTTAGTGTCTGTGGCACCTTACAGCCCCCCTGGCATTCCCAGTATGCAGAGGAACAAACAGGCCCCCCCAGCCCAATAAATAGTGACTGTCTGTGGCACCTTCCAGCCCCCCTGGCATTCCCAGTACCCAGAGGCAGAAAAAGCCCCCCAGCCCAATAAATTGTGACTGTCTGTGGCACCTACCAGCCCCCCTGGCATTCCCAGTACCCAGAGGAATAAACAGCCCCCCCAGCCCAATAAATAGTGACTGTCTGTGGCACCTACCAGCCCCCTGGCATTCCAGTACCCAGAGGAATAAACAGCCCCCCCCAGCCCAATAAATAGTGACTGTCTGTGGCACCTTACAGCCCCCCTGGCATTCCCAATACCCAGAGGCACAAACAGCACCCCCAGCCCAATAAATAGTGACTGTCTGTGGCACCTTACAGTCCCCCTGGCATTCCCAGTACCCAGAGGCACAAACAGCCCCCCCCAGCCCAATAAATAGTGACTGTCTGTGGCACCTTACAGCCCCCCTGGCATTCCCAGTACCCAGAGACACAAACAGCCCCCCCAGCCCAATAAATAGTGACTGTCTGTGGCACCTTACAGCCCCCCTGGCATTCCCAGTACCCAGTGGCACAAACAGCCCCCCCAGCCCAATAAATAGTGACTATCTGTGGCACCTTACAGCCCCCCTGGCATTCCCAGTACCCAGTGGCACAAACAGCCCCCCCAGCCCAATAAATAGTGACTATCTGTGGCACCTTACAGCCCCCCTGGCATTCCCAGTACCCAGAGGAACAAACAGCCCCCCCAGCCCAATAAATAGTGACTGTCTGTGGAACCTTACAGCCCCCCTGGCATTCCCAGTACCCAGAGGAACAAACAGCCCCCCCAGCCCAATAAATAGTGACTGTCTGTGGCACCTTAAAGCCCCCCTGGCATTCCCAGTACCCAGAGGCACAAAAAAGCCCCCCCAGCCCAATAAATAGTGACTGTCTGTGGCACCTTACAGCCCCCCTGGCATTCCCAGTACCCAGAGGCAGAAAAAGCCCCCCAGCCCAATAAATAGTGACTGTCTGTGGCACCTTCCACCCCCCTGGCATTCCCAGTACCCAGAGGCAGAAAAAGCCCCCCAGCCCAATAAATTGTGACTGTCTGTGGCACCTTCCACCCCCCTGGCATTCCCAGTACCCAGAGGCACAAACAGCCCCCCCCCAGCCCAAAAAATAGTGATTGTCTGTGGCACCTTACAGCCCCCCTGGCATTCCCAGTACCCAGAGGCACAAACAGCCCCCCCAGCCCAATAAATAGTGACTGTCTGTGGCACCTTACAGCCCCCCTGGCATTCCCAGTACCCAGAGGCACAAACAGCCCCCCCCAGCCCAATAAATAGTGACTGTCTGTGGCACCTACCAGCCCCCTGGCATTCCCAGTACCCAGAGGAATAAACAGCCCCCCCCAGCCCAATAAATAGGGACTGTCTGTGGCACCTACCAGCCCCCTGGCATTCCCAGTACCCAGAGGAATAAACAGCCCCCCCAGCCCAATAAATAGGGACTGTCTGTGGAACCTTACAGCCCCCCTGGCATTCCCAGTACCCAGAGGAACAAACAGCCCCCCCCCCAGCCCAATAAATAGTGACTGTCTGTGGCACCTTCCACCCCCCTGGCATTCCCAGTACCCAGAGGAAAAAACAGCCCCCCCAGCCCAATAAATAGTGACTGTCTGTGGCACCTTAAAGCCCCCCTGGCATTCCCAGTACCCAGAGGCACAAAAAGCCCCCCCCCAGCCCAATAAATAGTTAGTGTCTGTGGCACCTTACAGCCCCCCTGGCATTCCCAGTACCCAGAGGCAGAAAAAGCCCCCCAGCCCAATAAATAGTGACTGTCTGTGGCACCTTCCACCCCCCTGGCATTCCCAGTACCCAGAGGCAGAAAAAGCCCCCCAGCCCAATAAATAGTGACTGTCTGTGGCACCTTCCACCCCCCTGGCATTCCCAGTACCCAGAGGCACAAACAGCCCCCCCCAGCCCAAAAAATAGTGATTGTCTGTGGCACCTTACAGCCCCCCTGGCATTCCCAGTACCCAGAGGCACAAACAGCCCCCCCAGCCCAATAAATAGTGACTGTCTGTGGCACCTACCAGCCCCTGCATTCCAGTACCCAGAGGCACAAACAGCCCCCCCAGCCCAATAAATAGTGACTGTCTGTGGCACCTCCAGCCCCCTGGCATTCCCAGTACCCAGAGGCACAAACAGCCCCCCCAGCCCAATAAATAGTGACTGTCTGTGGCACCTACCAGCCCCCTGGCATTCCCAGTACCCAGAGGCACAAACAGCCCCCCCCAGCCCAATAAATAGTGACTGTCTGTGGCACCTACCAGCCCCCCTGGCATTCCCAGTACCCAGAGGAATAAACAGCCCCCCCCAGCCCAATAAATAGGGACTGTCTGTGGCACCTTACAGCCCCCCTGGAATTCCCAGTACCCAGATGCACAAACAGCCCCCCCAGCCCAATAAATAGTGACTGTCTGTGTAAGGGTTAATGTTTTAACTCCGTCTGTGCTTCTCTGCACTATATCTAAGCAGTCACGAACCGGTTCGATTTAATCTGTGCGTCGGCGAAACATCTGATATCGTCTGCGCATGTGCGTTGATCAGGGAACTTGTACAAACGATACAACCAGTATGTGTATTGCAAACAAGTACGACTTTATTTTGTTTTGATATTACTTATATAGTAGATAGAAAAACACATCCCATTATGCTTACGTATCATGGGTGGGTACATTGCAATTATTAGTAGAAATACAGAAATTATTTAATTAGCTGCTGAAGCTTTATTATGATCTCTTAGCCTTGAATATTAGCTGAGATAATCAAGGCCAAGAGCAACTTGGACAAAGACAAGATAATGAGGATAATCATAACAATTGAAGTAACACATTCACAGGCCTTCATGATTGAAAACAAAATTGTGTAAATTCAGCATTAAGCAATTTAAACCCCTATCATTAACTAGCTCGGTCTCACAGGAACAGTTTTGTGTGATCTCCACTACACTTACCTTAGGGACCAACTCACAATATAAAGGTAAATATCTGCACAACAGCAGCCTAGAGCCCACTGAGCATGTGCAGTGCCACTGACACACAGACCTGCTGTGGACAAAGTTAAAGGCCAGGATCATTAGTTTATAGGGCTGCTGACTCTCTGGGCTGGTACAGGGAGTTCAGTACATAAAATACAGCATTTCCAGCCAGAGTTTAGTTTTTGAATTATTTGCCTTCCTCTTCTGATTCTTTCAAGCTTTTAAATGGGGGTCACTGACCCAGTAGATAAAAAAACAAAACAAAAAACTATTGCTCTGTGAACTTTATTTTTTATCCTTCTATTCAGACCCTCTCCTATTCATATTCCTGTTTCTCATTTAAATCACTGCCTAGTTGCTAAGGTAAAAAGGCCCTGGCAACAAGATAGCTAAGGTTCCAAACTGGAGAGCTGCTGTACAAAAAGCTAAGCACAGGTATAGGACCTGTTATCCAGAATGCTCAGGACCTGGGGCTTTTTTCGGAAAAGGGATCTTTTCTGTAATTCGGATCTCCATACATTAAATTTACTAAAAAAATAATTTAAACATCATTTAAACCCAATAGGGCTGTTCTGCCCCCAATAAGGGGTAATTATATCTTAGTTGGGATCAAGTACAGGTACTGTTTTATTATTACAGAGAAAAGGGAATCATTTAACCATTAAATAAACCCAATAGGGCTGTTCTGCCCCCAATAAGGGGTAATTATATCTTAGTTGGGATCAAGTACAGGTACTGTTTTATTATTACAGAGAAAAGGGAATCATTTAACCATTAAATAAACCCAATAGGGCTGTTCTGCCCCCAATAAGGGGTAATTATATCTTAGTTGGGATCAAGTACAGGTACTGTACTTGATCCGTTGTTCTAATATCCCTTGTTCTAATAAGCCTGAATTCGCCCGATATAACCCACCCGTAGGTGGGGATACCGGGAGAAGATCAGCTCGCTTGGCAACGTGTATGGCCACCAATATTCTTCCTTCCTGGGCCGAACACACTATATAATCCTAGAGGTAGAGCCAGGGTAGACCTTTATCTGTGGCTCCTTGTTTAGTGTGGCAGCTCCGTCAGTCTCCCTTGTGCTCTATCCGATTCTCAGTTCATTCTCCAGGCTCAGTTCCCCTTGAAATTTTTGTGTCTTTTTGTTGCCTTGCCGCACTGCATCCAGAATAGCAAGATCTTGGTCTGGCCCGATGTTCAGCGTCACCTGAGAGGAGAGCAAAAAGAGGAGAGCAAGATTAATTCACATCTCCTCTCACCCCCACAGGGCCCTTACCCATAGGGGTTCCTTCTTAGTTTGGTTATGAGCCGTCTCACTGTGTGTGTTTAATCCTCTAGTACAGCAATAGTAGTGTTATGAATTTTAAGCTCCCCCTACTGGCTAGAAAATGTAACTGCTGCTCCAAATATCAAATTACAGGTATGGGATCACTTATCTGGAAACCCGTTATCCAGAAAGCTCTGAATTACAGAATGCCGTCTCCCATAGACTCCATTTTAAACCTGATTTTCTTTTTATCTGTAATAATAAAACAGTACCTGTACTTGATCCCAACTAAGAGATAATTACCCCTTATTGGGGGCAGAACAGCCCTATTGGGTTTATTTAATGGTTAAATGATTCCCTTTTCTCTGTAATAATAAAACAGTACCTGTACTTGATCCCAACTAAGATATAATTACCCCTTATTGGGGGCAGAACAGCCCTATTGGGTTTATTTAATGGTTAAATGATTCCCTTTTCTCTGTAATAATAAAACAGTACCTGTACTTGATCCCAACTAAGATATAATTACCCCTTATTGGGGGCAGAACAGCCCTATTGGGTTTATTTAATGGTTAAATGATTCCCTTTTCTCTGTAATAATAAAACAGTACCTGTACTTGATCCCAACTAAGATATAATTACCCCTTATTGGGGGCAGAACAGCCCTATTGGGTTTAATTAATGTTTAATTGATTTTTTAGTAGATGTTAAATATTGGGTATTGGAAAATAAGTTGAATCCCAGGCCTGAATGGGCTAACATGGTTCAAATGTGCACACTGACGACAATTCACAGTATCCCTCAAATATACCATTGTTCCTTAAGTCTGGAATGTGATTGACAGGAAACATATGGTCTTAGGGGTAATACAGTGGGGGAGGATTTTCCAACAAGGATATATATCCGCAACAAAAGGCTGGTCTCACAGATATACAGACACACACACCCTTACACACACACACGCTCTCAATTCACTCTAACACATATGCATACATTGTTACTATTTTAAATTAATACATACATACTTTGTATTGTATTGGGAAGCTGTCAATATTGTTTGTGACTGGCTTAATCATTGGTAATTTGTATGTAACTTCTGTAACTCTTTTCCACACATTAAATATACTTAAAATATCACCTTGGTGAGTGGTGTTTGCTGACCATAGTACTTACACAAATATATTAAAGAAAGGATAATTATAACAGATGGCGAGTCCAACCAAAATATAGCCCTGGGCATTACACATATACACACTCTGTCAGCTTCAAAGGGGGACAGAAGGGTGTAGCTGAACTGAAGCTTCCAGATGTCTATATGAGTAAAAGAACCTAGAAGTTACTTGTGTAAGTATTAATAGCGGGCGCAGGAGGAATATTCTGCTTTCCGGTGAGTATGGATTTTCTTGATAATTTGGCTAGGAAAAGCAAATTTGAGTTTAAAATCCCTCATAGCATTATGTCTGATGCAGAGATATGGTCAGATATGTATAGTCAATGTGTGGAGGCAAATGTTAAGTTAGAAGAAGGAATGTCATTTTCTAAGATGAAGCACAAAATTAACAATGTTATGTTAATGGTGAAAACATTTAATATGTTGATGTGCTCAGGTAGGAAGGGAACTGATGTAGGAAAGACTAATTCTCATTCTGGTGAGGAAAAAGTTGAATGTGACACAGTTAGTACTGACTGTCTGGCTAAGGGGATTGCTCAGCATGAACTGAGATTGGCAGCAGTAGAATCAGTTTTGCAAAGGAATAACCAGGTTTCGGTTATTACAAAAGAACAGAGATCTATGTTTATTCCGGATCTCAGTGATCCAGAATTAGATTATGACAGGGCAAAACTGCAGTTAAAAGTTAATAAACAACTTTTAAAAATTGTGAAAAACATTCCACATTTTAATGCAAATAAGAGTGTTTTAATGAATTGTGATCTGTTCGAGTCTCATATAGCGAGATATGAGTTAAGTGAAGAACAGAAGAATAAAGTGTTCAAACTGTGGGTGCCAGCACGTATTTCCCAGAGGTTATTAATACCTGTGAGTGCTCCCGGCACTGATACAGATGGGAATCTAATACACGGCACAAGAAGGGACAGGCTATTAATGCTTAATTATATAATTAATGGTGAGAATATGCTTGATATAGAGGTGCTTAATAATCTAGAGACCTCTATAGATGATGACCCCTTTACATTTCTGGTTTTGTTTGAGCAAGTTTACAGGCTGGTTATGGGTATTGGAGAAGATCAAGTTACACAGCAAATGATTAAAGCTTTTGTAAACAAGTTTAAATATCTAGGTCCTGGTGCTAATATTTTTGCTTGCAGTCTTGATACACTTCAGAAAGCAGCATCACATATAGATAAGTACAGGAGACAGCTTGTATTGCAGAACTCAAGCCCCTCAAACAGTCACGTGATAAGGGAAATATGCCAATCCCATAAAGCAAAAATAAGAGAATATTTTTGCCATTTTTGCAAACGACCAAATCATTTTTTCAAAAAGTGCTTTAAGAGACGTAAATTAATCAAAAAGCAAATTAAAAATGATAACGATTCTGAAATGAGGCAAGAGCAAGCTCAGGTCTGTGCTGTTACACAGGCAAGGGAACCTGATGCACAGAATGGCCGCTCCCAGGGTCCCATGAATAGAACAGTCTGTCGGTATAAAAGACTCAGGACTGAAGAGAAAAGGAGTTACTCATTGTTACTGAGAAAAGGAATATGCACATTATAGGGTTAGTGATAAAGAAATGTTAGTACTTATTTCTTAAAGGTTTATAAACATTGTGTAAATGAATATAATTGGGCATACCAATTGAGAAAAACTTTTACATGGAAATATGTAGCAGTGTTATTGTGATTGTAATGTTTTTTTCATTGAACCTTCAGAAGCAAGAAAGTTTAATATGTGTATAAAATGATTTATACTGTAGAATTTCTGCAAATTATAACCCCCTATTTAGCCAAATGCCAAGTTAGGTTTGTTGAAAAGCAATTTTGGCAGTGGAATCATAAACATCAGAATTGTATTGTTATTTGTAGCATAAAGTGTCTCTGTATGCAATATGGGTTTTGAAGCCATATACTGTCTGTAGCCTAAATGTCAGGAAATTATTCTTGAGATTATGCAGCCCAGATATTATAATGGGTATAAGGGAGACAGGGAATATTAAAGGAAATAGAATGATCTCACCCAAAAGTTGTGGAGCAGAATTTATTAATCTATTATTCAAAGTTGGCTTATGATGATCAAATAAAGGAGGTTTGGTGTTGATTGGTTCAGATTTCTAAGGCTGGGTGAATGACTAGGTTGAAAATTATTTTGGAGGATTTTTAAGATTCAGTGTAGTTAAAAGGTATCAGCACTGTTTTCCTATTTAAACAAGGCTCTCAGGAATATTGTACCAACCCCCATGCCAGAGTGATATGTTTTTCTAGTCTGTTTTACTAGAACCAGGAGAATATTGTGTTTCCACTGATTAATATGTTAGAAAGATATTGTCTCTAACAAAATCCGAGGTGATTTGAAGAAGCATATGCCCAGTGATTGATTGACATTATGGGGCTGGATAGTCTTGAAACATATAATATAGGGTATATGGTAGGCACATTGTGGATTCAGAGGTGGAAGGTAGGCATGGAGCATGATTTTTGACGGATGTGGGGGTCCATAAATTCTTAAGACTTTGTCTAGTTTCCCTTTGTTTTTTCAGCTGTTGGGGCCCCTAACTCAGGCCCTGGGAACCCTTTTGTGTGTACATCCTCTGTCTTCATTGTGTTGTTTCATCTGGTTCTCCAGAATGCCATACAGTCATTCCCATTCATACAGGGGCCTTATTATAGCAGACTTTGGTTCCAAGGGGCACACTGGTAACATTCAGGTTACACCAGGGAGTGATGTGTAGAATTGCTCAGTCATAGGTATTGTGTTCATATAATGAGCATACTTCTACTGTATAAAAGTTGGGACAGTTAAACAAAGCTTATTTTGTGAAGATTGCATTGTATTTCCATGTAAATTGTTTCATAAACGGAGGGAAATTATTATTATAGGAAATTTTGGCATATTTCCCAAATAAGGGAATTATTTCACAAACCTTTACCAAATAAGTACAGGAACAAGAGAGTAAATACATTTCTAATCTATAATTGCATTAGTACAACCCAATTTTTGGTTTGTATTTAGATAAAGGGTAACAGGGAAAGATGGAAATTTGATATGGGAGCTAGAAAGCTTGAATACACTAACATCTGCCAGGGGGATTTCACAGAGAGTAAAAAGTAGGCTTAGGCCCTGAGTGATACATAAGGAGAGTAAAAGTTAAACAGATGAAATTACTGAAGGTGTAAAGAATGTTAGGACCTTGTAAACTAGTAAAATGAAAGCATACTAACTTATATATTGTTTAACTAATTGTGAAATTTGCCAAGTTTTTGTGATTTTTTCAGATGGGTTTCTTCCTCTACTGAACAGACCAAGGATAATAAAGGAATGTGTTGTCTTCTGGTAGTCCATGGACAGACAATGCATGCAGTGTGGTTTTATGTGACATTGTTTAAGGAATATTTTTAAGGACTGTCTGTTAATCCTTTGTCTCATAAGTTTGTTATATGTTTGTTTGTAGTGACTAACAGGAGCATGATTGCATGGTTCCAATACAGGAAAATCCTAATTAACATTGATTAATCTGCTCTCTGCTAACTACACTGTACTTGATCCAAGTAGTTTTTATGTGTTTAAATTTGAAATGTAAAGGTGCACATACTAAAGTCCTGCGCAGGTTAATAAATTGTTTTTTTTTTATAAATTATTATTGGTAATGTACATTTTAAACCATTCAAATTATGAATATGTTGGAAGAGTACTCTATATACAGCTTATGGACCTTTGATAGTTTGGATAATCATATGACCTGGCCAGTTATGTGATGAAATGTTTAAACCTATCAAAGATGATTATAAGATGTATATGTTTAATAACTATGGTTTAATAACTAAGTTATGATTATGGATCCAATATTTTTTTTTTTTTTTTTTTCTTGCAAGATCATCAACTGTATATACATATGTTTTAGGTTTGTTTGGAGGTATAAAGTCATACTCAGTGTTAATTTTTTATACGTGTAATGTAAAATATAATGTCCATCAAAGTTTAGATTGCAAAGGTTAATTAGTTTAACCTGTATGATATTAGTCAAACTATTGAACTGGTTTCCAGTAGAGAGGAGCATTATTGCAAGAGGTTAACTAACATTAATATAAATAAGAAATGTTATCTAGATACTATTTCTAAATCTATGAAAGAAGATGTCATTATAGAAATGTTACTATGGACCACATATTAAGATATGATGTAAGAATGATGACCAACTTTAATGCAGGCAGGAATTATTAAGGCATGAGGCAACTGCTGGGATGGATAGGATTATGTTTTTTAAGGTCTCAAATAATGGTCTTTTTGACTATGTTTATTTGTTTTAACATGGAGTCTGGTTAAATTGGTTGAGAACCTTGGTTTTTAAGGGTCTTTCAAACAGATGGGTTTTGGTATCCTATGGCATGGGGTCACATGTGGTTCCATACTATACACACATACTACTGATCTATATATGATATAGTCAATACAGGGTATAAAGTGTATGTGTTAGGATTTTGATTCTATTTTTCCTCAATAGTTATATTAACACTAATGAAAATGGTAAGACCATAAGGCTCCAGTGACAAATACTTTCCAAAGCAAAGAACAAAGAACTCATTCTTGTTTTAACAACATGTATATGTGGTATCATTATTTGTATAAATAGAGTAAAGTGTGTCATGGCTAATGGGCCGGCTCAGCAAAATAAAGCAAAGTTGGGGATTTAACATTTCATTGTACAGGGAATACATCTTAGACACTTATCTGGATGAGAAGAAACATCTGAATAACATCAGCTGCTGAAATATTACTTTTATATTTCATAGGAAATATTAAAGTGTTGATCATGGGGAAAAGTATCACATGGATAACAACATCATGGGATAGATAACAGATTATATAGTTTAAGAGTGTTTTCCTTAATATGCAATTATGTTGGGACCAGGGAAATAGTTATTACTTACAACATTTTAAAAGATTAAAGTAATGTAAGTGGACAATAATGATTTTTATGTCTATGCCTAAAACACATGTTTGTTAAGAACTGGGAAGAAGGCATCATTTTTACATGTTTCATTTTTATTTATAATTTTTCCCATTTATGTTTGCCTTGCATTTTCATAAGATATTTATGATTTTCAATAGGAAGGACATTATTAATAATGAAATGCATAACATCATATTCATGAGAATGGCATGGTAATACAGTGATAGAATTTTAGATTAGTATAAATGTGCAGTTTAGCAGTAGCTATAGGCCGCGCTGGACAAGACTCTGCAAAACAACAGAAGAGGAACAACATCCTTTGAAGAGAAGTGCTGGTTTTGGTGTGAAGTGATTTGCAACACAGACTGTGACTCAGGGTGAAATTATACTTGAAAGATAACATTCATAAGGGTTACCGGAGAAATTATTTGATTCTGAACTTTATGAACTGTTCACAAAGAGACTCATTCCTCCTGATTCTGTCTGTGTCTGGTTCAGTCTCTAACAGACTGTTTTTCTAAGATCCTGCTAAAGACTGTGTTATTACTGCTTATTCAAGTCCCACCATCCTTTCATTGGGTACGGCCTATGTTATGGCTGCAAAAATGCCAAGAACCCAGAGGGGCATTGGTGATGCCGGTACTGGTACAACTCCCTGATTCTATACAGGTGCTTAGTGGCTGATCTGCTATAAGAGCCAAGGCTTAAATCCATTGGGCCCTACAGGACAAAGGGTTGCAGGATGCCGGGGATTTACCCAAGCTACAGGGAGCCCATCTGGATTCATTCACAGGGGAAATGTTTGATGGATATGGAGTAACAGAATGTAACAAGGAATGCCAGAGACTGTAACTTGGTATAACTGACTCCCATAATTGAGTACCGTACTTTCATTTGCCACTTTTGATGTTTGCTGACACATTTTAATGCAAGACCATGAGAGGTGTGGTAAGAAATTAATTGGCAGTGCAGTGGCAGTTACAGTTTCAATTGCAGTGAAACACAGGGCTATGATCAAAGACTGTAATGTAAAGTCAAACCAGGAAACCGTGAATGGATGAGCAGAGGATGGAACCGCCTATAGATAATAGATTATTTTAATTCTTCTAAATTATCACTGTTTACCATCTCATTACATAATATTACATAAGTTGTCATTTGTACAATGAACATTTGGCATATTGCAAAGAATTCCTGGAAATTGTAGACTGGGTTTTCAAGGACTCTCTCTTCAAAGTTCTTTTCCAGTTTGTGTACAAATATTATGTTCTTTGTCAAGTCAGTGTGCAAAGGGGGAAATGTTAAATATTGGGTATTGGAAATAAGTTGAATCCCAGGCCTGAATGGGCTAACATGGTTCAAATGTGCACACTGACGACAATTCACAGTATCCCTCAAATATACCATTGTTCCTTAAGTCTGGAATGTGATTGACAGGAAACATATGGTCTTAGGGGTAATACAGTGGGGGAGGATTTTCCCAACAAGGATATATATCCGCAACAAAAGGCTGGTCTCACAGATATACAGACACACACACCCTTACACACACACACGCTCTCATTCACTCTAACACATATGCATACATTGTTACTATTTTAAATTAATACATACCATACTTTGTATTGTATTGGGAAGCTGTCAATATGTTTGTGACTGGCTTAATCATTGGTAATTTGTATGTAACTTCTGTACTCTTTTCCACACATTAAATATACTTAAATATCACCTTGGTGAGTGGTGTTTGCTGACCATAGTACTTACACAATATATTAAAGAAAGGATAATTATAACAGTAGACTTAAGGTATGGAGGTCCAAATTACGGAAAGACCCCATACCCAGAATACCCTTGGTTCCGAGCATTCTGGATAATGGTTTTTACCTTCAAGTATGTTATAGAATGGTCAATTTTAATTAGTCTTCATTTTTTCATAGTTTTTTTTTTTAATCATTTGCATTCTTCGTCTGGCTCTAAATGGGGGTCACTGACCCCGGCAGCCCATAAACTACTGCTCTGTGAGGCTACAGTTTTATTGTCCTTTTTTATTACTTATCGTTCTATTCAGGTGCTCTCCTACTCATGTTCAAGTCTCTTATTCAAAGCGCTGACTGGTTGCTAGACTAATTTGAACCCAAGCAACCAGACAGCTGCTGAAATTTCGAATTGGAAAGCTACTGAACAAAAGCTAAGTAAAATCCACAAATAAAAAAAAAAGACCAATTGCAAATTGTCTCAGAATAGCCATCTCTTCTACTAGATTGTACTAGAAAATACCAGCCTGTGTGTTTTCCCCTGTTTGGTTAAGGTGACACTTAATATTTATTCTCTGCCATCTTGTTTCTGTATATAGATATGCCTTTCGTATAAGGCAATGAGATGCGTGCAACAGAAAATCTTGCCGTCGGTCTATCCCAGACTCACCTTGAATAGTTGCTTCTCTACATCCTTTAACCGCAGTCTCAGCAGCTTGATGTCAGTCTTATAGCCCTCTACCTCCATGTTGCGCCTTTTCTCCAGAGCCTCGTATCTCTGCGCCATCAATTGCAGCCGCTTGGCCACCTTATCTGAACGTTCCTGGTATAAGAATAACATTGGATATTAATCTCACAAACAGATGTTGGGTAACTGTAACACTACAGGAGGACTAGGGGAGATAACCAGTCACTATTTTTATAAAAGCGAACAAAGCGGTTTTTAATTATTTGCTTTCTTCTTCTGACTCTTTCCACAGTCAAATGGGGGTCACTGACCCCGCAGCCAAGAAACTATTTCTCCGCGAGGCTACTTTTAATTGTGTTGATTTGAAAAACCCATCATACTGTTCTTCGACTTCAGCTTATTCTTCCGCTTTTTCTTCTTATTCTTAGCGCCCCCCATTTCTAAAACGCTACTCCACCTACAGCTTTAGGGGTACAACACCCAGACTCCCCACACTTCTTCGCCCTATAGCAGAGCAGGCTGCTTGTGCTTTTCTAAGCGATTCCCCCCGTCTTTTTGTGGCGCTGCTCCGAACACCCCAATTTTCCATTGACTTTGACAGGGAAGAGTGAAATGAAGAATGAAACAGCGACAATTGCTGGATCCCAAAGGGGGAGGGGCCAACAACAGCCAATCAAATATAACCCATTGACTTTAATGGGAAAATTTAAACTGCGGCCAATCTTACAGCTCTGAGGCTACAGTCCCCAAACTTGGATCACATAGTCATGGGGCCAGCCTGAATGAAAATATGATGATTGTTAGATGCCCAAAAGTGGGCGGAACTGTGAACAGCCAATTAGATTTTACGTACTGACTTGGCGAAAATCCAACCTGCTGCCATTCTCACAGTAATAACACCGGGGTCCCCAGACTTGCAGAGTTAATGCAAAGTTTGCAGAGTTAGTCACTGGTAAGTACAATTCCAGGTAGAAAAAGTGGGGCGGAGCACTACTGCCAATCAGATGTCACTTGTTGACTTTCAGTGGGGAATTTAATTGCTGCCATTCAGACAGTATTAAAACAGGGTCCCCAACTTTGCACAGTGGTTTTTCTACATGAACTGTGGTCCAAGGTTAGAAACAGTGGGCGGAAGCCAACAGATCAATTTTCCTTTAGTGACTTCACGTTTTTTAACCCAACATAAAGTTTGTTCTCAAACTCCATTTCTAGTTGTTATTGTATTTCTTTATTCAGGCCCTCTCCTATTCATATACCAGTCTTCACTCAAACCACTTCCTGGTTGCTAATTGGGTAATGTAAACCCTAGCAACCAGATGACTCGGGAGTGGCTGAACAAAAAGTAAAAGGAGATTTTGTGATACTCACCATTAAATCCTTTTCTCTCAGGGCGTCTGTGGGACACAGGGACCATGGGGGTATAGTATCTACCAGCAGGAGGCAGGACACTAGAGAGGAAGAAGAGTATGAAGCCCCTCCTCCCTGCTACTATACCCCCGTGCACAGGGCCGCCATCAGAAATCACGGGGCCCCTCACAAAAAAATTTCTGGGCCCCCCTCCGCACAAATAACCAAAGGATCTACAGATATACTGTTTTATTATTACAGAGAAAAAGGGAATCATTTAACCATTAAATAAACCCAATAGGGCTGTTCTGCCCCCAATAAGGGGTAATTATATCTTAGTTGGGATCAAGTACAGGTACTGTTTTATTATTACAGAGAAAAGGGAATCATTTAACCATTAAATAAACCCAATAGGGCTGTTCTGCCCCAATAAGGGGTAATTATATCTTAGTTGGGATCAAGTACAGGTACTGTACTTGATCCGTTTCTAATATCCCTTGTTCTAATAAGCCTGAATTCGCCCGATATAACCCACCCGTAGGTGGGGATACCGGGAGAAGATCAGCTCGCTTGGCAACGTGTATGGCCACCAATATTCTTCCTTCCTGGGCCGAACACACTATATTAATCCTAGAGGTAGAGCCAGGGTAGACCTTTATCTGTGGCTCCTTTTAGTGTGGCAGCTCCGTCAGTCTCCCTTGTGCTCTATCCGATTCTCAGTTCATTCTCCAGGCTCAGTTCCCCTTGAAATTTTTGTGTCTTTTTGTTGCCTTGCCGCACTGCATCCAGAATAGCAAGATCTTGGTTGGCCCGATGTTCAGCGTCACCTGAGAGGAGAGCAAAAAGAGGAGAGCAAGATTAATTCACATCTCCTCTCACCCCCACAGGGCCCTTACCCATAGGGTTCCTTCTTAGTTTGGTTATGAGCCGTCTCACTGTGTGTGTTTAATCCTCTAGTACAGCAATAGTAGTGTTATGAATTTTAAGCTCCCCCTACTGGCTAGAAAATGTAACTGCTGCTCCAAATATCAAATTACAGGTATGGGATCACTTATCTGGAAACCCGTTATCCAGAAAGCTCTGAATTACAGAATGCCGTCTCCCATAGACTCCATTTTAAACCTGATATTTCTTTTTATCTGTAATAATTAAACAGTACCTGTACTTGATCCCAACTAAGAGATAATTACCCCTTATTGGGCAGAACAGCCCTATTGGGTTTATTTAATGGTTAAATGATTCCCTTTTCTCTGTAATAATAAAACAGTACCTGTACTTGATCCCAACTAAGATATAATTACCCCTTATTGGGGGCAGAACAGCCCTATTGGGTTTATTTAATGGTTAAATGATTCCCTTTTCTCTGTAATAATAAAACAGTACCTGTACTTGATCCCAACTAAATATAATTACCCCTTATTGGGGGCAGAACAGCCCTATTGGGTTTATTTAATGGTTAAATGATTCCCTTTTCTCTGTAATAATAAAACAGTACCTGTACTTGATCCCAACTAAGATATAATTACCCCTTATTGGGGGCAGAACAGCCCTATTGGTTTAATTAATGTTTAATTGATTTTTTAGTAGATGTTAAATATTGGGTATTGGAAAATAAGTTGAATCCCAGGCCTGAATGGGCTAACATGGTTCAAATGTGCACACTGACGACAATTCACAGTATCCCTCAAATATACCATTGTTCCTTAAGTCTGGAATGTGATTGACAGGAAACATATGGTCTTAGGGGTAATACAGTGGGGGAGGATTTTCCAACAAGGATATATATCCGCAACAAAAGGCTGGTCTCACAGATATACAGACACACACACCCTTACACACACACACGCTCTCAATTCACTCTAACACATATGCATACATTGTTACTATTTTAAATTAATACATACATACTTTGTATTGTATTGGGAAGCTGTCAATATTGTTTGTGACTGGCTTAATCATTGGTAATTTGTATGTAACTTCTGTAACTCTTTTCCACACATTAAATATACTTAAAATATCACCTGGTGAGTGGTGTTTGCTGACCATAGTACTTACACAAATATATTAAAGAAAGGATAATTATAACAGATGGCGAGTCCAACCAAAATATAGCCCTGGGCATTACACATATACACACTCTGTCAGCTTCAAAGGGGGACAGAAGGGTGTAGCTGAACTGAAGCTTCCAGATGTCTATATGAGTAAAAGAACCTAGAAGTTACTTGTGTAAGTATTAATAGCGGGCGCAGGAGGAATATTCTGCTTTCCGGTGAGTATGGATTTTCTTGATAATTTGGCTAGGAAAAGCAAATTGAGTTTAAAATCCCTCATAGCATTATGTCTGATGCAGAGATATGGTCAGATATGTATAGTCAATGTGTGGAGGCAAATGTTAAGTTAGAAGAAGGAATGTCATTTTCTAAGATGAAGCACAAAATTAACAATGTTATGTTAATGGTGAAAACATTTAATATGTTGATGTGCTCAGGTAGGAGGGAACTGATGTAGAAGACTATCTCATTCTGGTGGAAAAAGTTGAATGTGACACAGTTAGTACTGACTGTCTGGCTAAGGGGATTGCTCAGCATGAACTGAGATTGGCAGCAGTAGAATCAGTTTTGCAAAGGAATAACCAGTTTCGGTTATTACAAAAGAACAGAGATCTATGTTTATTCCGGATCTCAGTGATCCAGAATTAGATTATGACAGGGCAAAACTGCAGTTAAAAGTTAATAAACAACTTTTAAAAATTGTGAAAAACATTCCACATTTTAATGCAAATAAGAGTGTTTTAATGAATTGTGATCTGTTCGAGTCTCATATAGCGAGATATGAGTTAAGTGAAGAACAGAAGAATAAAGTGTTCAAACTGTGGGTGCCAGCACGTATTTCCCAGAGGTTATTAATACCTGTGAGTGCTCCCGGCACTGATACAGATGGAATCTAATACACGGCACAAGAAGGGACAGGCTATTAATGCTTAATTATATAATTAATGGTGAGAATATGCTTGATATAGAGGTGCTTAATAATCTAGAGACCTCTATAGATGATGACCCCTTTACATTTCTGGTTTGTTTGAGCAAGTTTACAGGCTGGTTATGGGTATTGGAGAAGATCAAGTTTCACAGCAAATGATTAAAGCTTTTGTAAACAAGTTTAAATATCTAGGTCCTGGTGCTAATATTTTTGCTTGCAGTCTTGATACACTTCAGAAAGCAGCATCACATATAGATAAGTACAGGAGACAGCTTGTATTGCAGAACTCAAGCCCCTCAAACAGTCACGTGATAAGGAAATATGCCAATCCCATAAAGCAAAAATAAGAGAATATTTTTGCCATTTTTGCAAACGACCAAATCATTTTTTCAAAAAGTGCTTTAAGAGACGTAAATTAATCAAAAAGCAAATTAAAAATGATAACGATTCTGAAATGAGGCAAGAGCAAGCTCAGGTCTGTGCTGTACACAGGCAAGGGAACCTGATGCACAGAATGGCCGCTCCCAGGGTCCCATGAATAGAACAGTCTGTCGGTATAAAAGACTCAGGACTGAAGAGAAAAGGAGTTACTCATTGTTACTGAGAAAAGGAATATGCACATTATAGGGTTAGTGATAAAGAAATGTTAGTACTTATTTCTTAAAGGTTTATAAACATTGTGTAAATGAATATAATTGGGCATACCAATTGAGAAAAACTTTTACATGGAAATATGTAGCAGTGTTATTGTGATTGTAATGTTTTTTCATTGAACCTTCAGAAGCAAGAAGTTTAATATGTGTATAAAATGATTTATACTGTAGAATTTCTGCAAATTATAACCCCCTATTTAGCAAATGCCAAGTTAGGTTTGTTGAAAACAATTTTGGCAGTGGAATCATAAACATCAGAATTGTATTGTTATTTGTAGCATAAAGTGTCTCTGTATGCAATATGGGTTTTGAAGCCATATACTGTCTGTAGCCTAAATGTCAGGAAATTATTCTTGAGATTATGCAGCCCAGATTATAATGGTATAAGGGAGACAGGGAATATTAAGGAAATAGAATTGTCTCACCCAAAAGTTGTGGAGCAGAATTTATTAATCTATTATTCAAAGTTGGCTTATGATGATCAAATAAAGGAGGTTTGGTGTGATTGGTTCAGATTTCTAAGGCTGGGTGAATGACTAGGTTGAAAATTATTTTGGAGGATTTTTAAGATTCAGTGTAGTTAAAAGGTATCAGCACTGTTTTCCTATTTAAACAAGGCTCTCAGGAATATTGTACCAACCCCCATGCCAGAGTGATATGTTTTTCTAGTCTGTTTTACTAGAACCAGGAGAATATTGTGTTTCCACTGATTAATATGTTAGAAAGATATTGCTCTAACAAAATCCGAGGTGATTTGAAGAAGCATATGCCCAGTGATTGATTGACATTATGGGCTGGATAGTCTTGAAACATATAATATAGGGTATATGGTAGGCACATTGTGGATTCAGAGGTGGAAGTAGGCATGGAGCATGATTTTTGACGGAGTGGGGGTCCATAAATCTTAAGACTTTGTCTAGTTTCCCTTTGTTTTTTCAGCTGTTGGGGCCCCTAACTCAGGCCCTGGAACCCTTTTGTGTGTACATCCTCTGTCTTCATTGTGTTGTTTCATCTGGTTCTCCAGAATGCCATACAGTCATTCCCATTCATACAGGGGCCTTATTATAGCAGACTTTGGTTCCAAGGGCACACTGGTAACATTCAGGTTACACCAGGGAGTGATGTGTAGAATTGCTCAGTCATAGGTATTGTGTTCATATAATGAGCATACTTCTACTGTATAAAAGTTTGGGACAGTTAAACAAAGCTTATTTTGTGAAGATTGCATTGTATTTCCATGTAAATTGTTTCATAAACGGAGGGAAATTATTATTATAGGAAAATTTTGGCATATTTCCCAATAAGGGAATTATTTCACAAACCTTTACCAAATAAGTACAGGAACAAGAGAGAATACATTTCTAATCTATAATTGCATTAGTACAACCCAATTTTTGGTTTGTATTTAGATAAAGGGTAACAGGAAAAGATGGGAAATTTGATATGGAGCTAGAAAGCTTGAATACACTAACATCTGCCAGGGGATTTCACAGAGAGTAAAAAGTAGGCTTAGGCCCTGAGTGATACATAAGGAGAGTAAAAGTTAAACAGATGAAATTACTGAAGGTGTAAAGAATGTTAGGACCTTGTAAACTAGTAAAATGAAAGCATACTAACTTATATATTGTTTAACTAATTGTGAAATTTGCCAAGTTTTTGTGATTTTTCAGATGGGTTTCTTCCTCTACTGAACAGACCAAGGATAATAAAGGAATGTGTTGTCTTCTTGGTAGTCCATGGACAGACAATGCATGCAGTGTGGTTTTATGTGACATTGTTTAAGGAATATTTTTAAGGACTGTCTGTTAATCCTTTGTCTCATAAGTTTGTTATATGTTTTGTTTGTAGTGGACTAACAGGAGCATGATTGCATGGTTCCAATACAGGAAAATCCTAATTAACATTGATTAATCTGCTCTCTGCTAACTACACTGTACTTGATCCAAGTAGTTTTTATGTGTTTAAATTTGAAATGTAAAGGTGCACATACTAAAGTCCTGCGCAGGTTAATAAATTGTTTTTTTTTTATTAAATTATTATTGGTAATGTACATTTTAAACCATTCAAATTATGAATATGTTGGAAGAGTACTCTATATACAGCTTATGGACCTTTGATAGTTTGGATAATCATATGACCTGGCCAGTTATGTGATGAAATGTTTAAACCTATCAAAGATGATTATAAGATGTATATGTTTAATAACTATGGTTTAATAACTAAGTTATGATTATGGATCCAATATTTTTTTTTTTTTTTTTTTCTTGCAAGATCATCAACTGTATATACATATGTTTTAGGTTTGTTTGGAGGTATAAAGTCATACTCAGTGTTAATTTTTTTATACGTGTAATGTAAATATAATGTCCATCAAAGTTTAGATTGCAAAGGTTAATTAGTTTAACCTGTATGATATTAGTCAAAATATTGAACTGGTTTCCAGTAGAGAGGAGCATTATTGCAAGAGGTTAACTAACATTATATAAATAAGAAATGTTATCTAGATACTATTTCTAAATCTATGAAAGAAGATGTCATTATAGAAATGTTACTATGGACCACATATTAAGATATGATGTAAGAATTGGACCAACTTTAATGCAGGCAGGAATTATTAAGGCATGAGGCAATGCTGGGATGGATAGGATTATGTTTTTTAAGGTCTCAAATAATGGTCTTTTTGACTATGTTTATTGTTTTAACATGGAGTCTGGTTAAATTGGTTGAGAACCTTGGTTTAAGGGTCTTTCAAACAGATGGTTTTGGTATCCTATGGCATGGGGTCACATGTGGTTCCATACTATACACACATACTACTGATCTATATATGATATAGTCAATACAGGGTATAAAGTGTATGTGTTAGGATTTTGATTCTATTTTTCCTCATATTATATTAACACTAATGAAAATGGTAAGACCATAAGCTCCAGTGACAAATACTTTCCAAAGCAAAGAACAAAGAACTCATTCTTGTTTTAACAACATGTATATGTGGTATCATTATTTGTATAAATAAGAGTAAAGTGTGTCATGGCTAATGGGCCGGCTCAGCAAAATAAAGCAAAGTTGGGGATTTAACATTTCATTGTACAGGAATACATCTTAGACACTTATCTGGATGAGAAGAAACATCTGAATAACATCAGCTGCTGAAATATTACTTTTATATTTCATAGGAAATATTAAATGTGTTGATCATGGGGAAAAGTATCACATGGATAACAACATCATGGGATAGATAACAGATTATATAGTTTAAGAGTGTTTTCCTTAATATGCAATTATGTTGGGACCAGGGAAATAGTTATTACTTACAACATTTTAAAAGATTAAAGTAATGTAAGTGGACAATAATGATTTTTATGTCTATGCCTAAAACACATGTTTGTTAAGAACTGGGAAGAAGGCATCATTTTTACATGTTTTCATTTTTATTTATAATTTTTTCCCATTTATGTTTGCCTCTGCATTTCATAAGATATTTATGATTTTCAATAGGAAGGACATTATTAATAATGAAATGCATAACATCATATTCATGAGAATGGCATGGTAATACAGTGATAGAATTTTAGATTAGTATAAATGTGCAGTTTAGCATAGCTATAGGCCGCGCTGGACAAGACTCTGCAAAAACACAGAAGAGGAACAACATCCTTTGAAGAGAAGTGCTGGTTTTGGTGTGAAGTGATTTGCAACACAGACTGTGACTCAGGGTGAAATTATACTTGAAAGATAACATTCATAAGGGTTACCGGAGAAATTATTTGATTCTGAACTTTATGAACTGTTCACAAAGAGACTCATTCCTCCTGATTCTGTCTGTGTCTGGTTCAGTCTCTAACAGACTGTTTTTCTAAGATCCTGCTAAAGACTGTGTTATTACTGCTTATTCAAGTCCCACCATCCTTTCATTGGGTACGGCCTATGTTATGGCTGCAAAAATGCCAAGAACCCCAGAGGGGCATTGGTGATGCCGGTACTGTACAACTCCCTGATTCTATACAGGTGCTTAGTGGCTGATCTGCTATAAGAGCCAAGGCTTAAATCCATTGGGCCCTACAGGACAAAGGGTTGCAGGAGTGCCGCGGGATTTACCCAAGCTACAGGGAGCCCATCTGGATTCATTCACAGGGGAAATGTTTGATGGATATGGAGTAACAGAATGTAACAAGGAATGCCAGAGACTGTAACTTTGGTATAACTGACTCCCATAATTGAGTACCGTACTTTCATTTGCCACTTTTGATTTGCTGACACATTTTAATGCAAACCATGAGAGGTGTGGTAAGAAATTAATTGGCAGGCAGTGGCAGTTACAGTTTCAATTGCAGTGAAACACAGGGCTATGATCAAAGACTGTAATGTAAAGTCAAACCAGGAAACCGTGAATGGATGAGCAGAGGATGGAACCGCCTATAGATAATAGATTATTTTTAATCTTCTAAATTATCACTGTTTACCATCTCATTACATAATATTACATAAGTTGTCATTTGTACAATGAACATTGGGATATTGCAAAGAATTCCTGGAAATTTGTAGACTGGGTTTTCAAGGACTCTCTCTTCAAAGTTCTTTTCCAGTTTGTGTACAAATATTATGTTTGTCAAGTCAGTGTGCAAAGGGGGAAATGTTAAATATTGGGTATTGGAAAATAAGTTGAATCCCAGGCCTGAATGGGCAACATGGTTCAAATGTGCACACTGACGACAATTCACAGTATCCCTCAATATACCATTGTTCCTTAAGTCTGGAATGTGATTGACAGGAAACATATGGTCTTAGGGGTAATACAGTGGGGAGGATTTTCCAACAAGGATATATATCCGCAACAAAAGGCTGGTCTCACAGATATACAGACACACCACACCCTTACCCAGAGGCAGAAAAAGCCCCCCAGCCCAATAAATAGTGACTGTCTGTGGCACCTTCCACCCCCCTGGCATTCCCAGTACCCAGAGGCAGAAAAGCCCCCCAGCCCAATAAATTGTGACTGTCTGTGGCACCTTCCACCCCCTGGCATTCCCAGTACCCAGAGGCACAAACAGCCCCCCCAGCCCAAAAAATAGTGATTGTCTGTGGCACCTTACAGCCCCCCTGGCATTCCCAGTACCCAGAGGCACAAACAGCCCCCCCAGCCCAATAAATAGTGACTGTCTGTGGCACCTTACAGCCCCCCTGGCATTCCCAGTACCCAGAGGCAAAACAGCCCCCCCCAGCCCAATAAATAGTGACTGTCTGTGGCACCTACCAGCCCCTGGCATTCCCAGTACCCAGAGGAATAAACAGCCCCCCCAGCCCAATAAATAGGGACTGTCTGTGGCACCTACCAGCCCCCTGGCATTCCCAGTACCCAGAGGAATAAACAGCCCCCCAGCCCAATAAATAGGGACTGTCTGTGGAACCTTACAGCCCCCCTGGCATTCCCAGTACCCAGAGGAACAAACAGCCCCCCCCCCCAGCCCAATAAATAGTGACTGTCTGTGGCACCTTCCACCCCCCTGGCATTCCCAGTACCCAGAGGAAAAAACAGCCCCCCCAGCCCAATAAATAGTGACTGTCTGTGGCACCTTAAAGCCCCCCTGGCATTCCAGTACCCAGAGGCACAAAAGCCCCCCCCAGCCCAATAAATAGTTAGTGTCTGTGGCACCTTACAGCCCCCCTGGCATTCCCAGTACCCAGAGGCAGAAAAGCCCCCCAGCCCAATAAATAGTGACTGTCTGTGGCACCTTCCACCCCCTGGCATTCCCAGTACCCAGAGGCAGAAAAAGCCCCCCAGCCCAATAAATAGTGACTGTCTGTGGCACCTTCCACCCCCCTGGCATTCCCAGTACCCAGAGGCACAAACAGCCCCCCCAGCCCAAAAATAGTGATTGTCTGTGGCACCTTACAGCCCCCTGGCATTCCCAGTACCCAGAGGCACAAACAGCCCCCCCAGCCCAATAAATAGTGACTGTCTGTGGCACCTACCAGCCCCCTGGCATTCCCAGTACCCAGAGGCACAAACAGCCCCCCCAGCCCAATAAATAGTGACTGTCTGTGGCACCTACCAGCCCCCTGGCATTCCCAGTACCCAGAGGAATAAACAGCCCCCCCCAGCCCAATAAATAGGGACTGTCTGTGGCACCTTACAGCCCCCCTGGAATTCCCAGTACCCAGATGCACAAACAGCCCCCCCAGCCCAATAAATAGTGACTGTCTGTGTAAGGGTTAATGTTTTAACTCCGTCTGTGCTTCTCTGCACTATATCTAAGCAGTCACGAACCGGTTCGATTTAATCTGTGCGTCGGCGAAACATCTGATATCGTCTGCGCATGTGCGTTGATCAGGGAACTTGTACAAACGATACAACCAGTATGTGTATTGCAAACAAGTACGACTTTATTTTGTTTTGATATTACTTATATAGTAGATAGAAAAACACATCCCATTATGCTTACGTATCATGGGTGGGTACATTGCAATTATTAGTAGAAATACAGAAATTATTTAATTAGCTGCTGAAGCTTTATTATGATCTCTTAGCCTTGAATATTAGCTGAGATAATCAAGGCCAAGAGCAACTTGGACAAAGACAAGATAATGAGGATAATCATAACAATTGAAGTAACACATTCACAGGCCTTCATGATTGAAAACAAAATTGTGTAAATTCAGCATTAAGCAATTTAAACCCCTATCATTAACTAGCTCGGTCTCACAGGAACAGTTTTGTGTGATCTCCACTACACTTACCTTAGGGACCAACTCACAATATAAAGGTAAATATCTGCACAACAGCAGCCTAGAGCCCACTGAGCATGTGCAGTGCCACTGACACACAGACCTGCTGTGGACAAAGTTAAAGGCCAGGATCATTAGTTTATAGGGCTGCTGACTCTCTGGGCTGGTACAGGGAGTTCAGTACATAAAATACAGCATTTCCAGCCAGAGTTTAGTTTTTGAATTATTTGCCTTCCTCTTCTGATTCTTTCAAGCTTTTAAATGGGGGTCACTGACCCAGTAGATAAAAAACAAAACAAAAAACTATTGCTCTGTGAACTTTATTTTTATCCTTCTATTCAGACCCTCTCCTATTCATATTCCTGTTTCTCATTTAAATCACTGCCTAGTTGCTAAGGTAAAAAGGCCCTGGCAACAAGATAGCTAAGGTTCCAAACTGGAGAGCTGCTGTACAAAAAGCTAAGCACAGGTATAGGACCTGTTATCCAGAATGCTCAGGACCTGGGGCTTTTTTCGGAAAAGGGATCTTTTCTGTAATTCGGATCTCCATACATTAAATTTACTAAAAAAATAATTTAAACATCATTTAAACCCAATAGGGCTGTTCTGCCCCCAATAAGGGGTAATTATATCTTAGTTGGGATCAAGTACAGGTACTGTTTTATTATTACAGAGAAAAGGGAATCATTTAACCATTAAATAAACCCAATAGGGCTGTTCTGCCCCCAATAAGGGGTAATTATATCTTAGTTGGGATCAAGTACAGGTACTGTACTTGATCCGTTGTTCTAATATCCCTTGTTCTAATAAGCCTGAATTCGCCCGATATAACCCACCCGTAGGTGGGGATACCGGGAGAAGATCAGCTCGCTTGGCAACGTGTATGGCCACCAATATTCTTCCTTCCTGGGCCGAACACACTATATAATCCTAGAGGTAGAGCCAGGGTAGACCTTTATCTGTGGCTCCTTGTTTAGTGTGGCAGCTCCGTCAGTCTCCCTTGTGCTCTATCCGATTCTCAGTTCATTCTCCAGGCTCAGTTCCCCTTGAAATTTTTGTGTCTTTTTGTTGCCTTGCCGCACTGCATCCAGAATAGCAAGATCTTGGTCTGGCCCGATGTTCAGCGTCACCTGAGAGGAGAGCAAAAAGAGGAGAGCAAGATTAATTCACATCTCCTCTCACCCCCACAGGGCCCTTACCCATAGGGGTTCCTTCTTAGTTTGGTTATGAGCCGTCTCACTGTGTGTGTTTAATCCTCTAGTACAGCAATAGTAGTGTTATGAATTTTAAGCTCCCCCTACTGGCTAGAAAATGTAACTGCTGCTCCAAATATCAAATTACAGGTATGGGATCACTTATCTGGAAACCCGTTATCCAGAAAGCTCTGAATTACAGAATGCCGTCTCCCATAGACTCCATTTTAAACCTGATTTTCTTTTTATCTGTAATAATAAAACAGTACCTGTACTTGATCCCAAATAAGAGATAATTACCCCTTATTGGGGCAGAACAGCCCTATTGGGTTTATTTAATGGTTAAATGATTCCTTTTCTCTGTAATAATAAAACATACCTGTACTTGATCCCAACTAAGATATAATTACCCCCTTATTGGGGGCAGAACAGCCCTATTGGGTTTATTTAATGGTTAAATGATTCCCTTTTCTCTGTAATAATAAAACAGTACCTGTACTTGATCCCAACTAAGATATAATTACCCCTTATTGGGGGCAGAACAGCCCTATTGGGTTTTATTTAATGGTTAAATGATTCCCTTTTCTCTGTAATAATAAAACAGTACCTGTACTTGATCCCAACTAAGATATAATTACCCCTTATTGGGGGCAGAACAGCCCTATTGGGTTTAATTAATGTTAATTGATTTTTTAGTAGATGTTAAATATTGGGGTATTGGAAAATAAGTTGAATCCCAGGCCTGAATGGGCTAACAATGGTTCAAATGTGCACACTGACGACAATTCACAGTATCCCTCAAATATACCATTGTTCCTTAAGTCTGGAATGTGATTGACAGGAAACATATGGTCCTTAGGGGTAATACAGTGGGGGAGGATTTTCCAACAAGGATATATATCCGCAACAAAAGGCTGGTCTCACAGATATACAGACACACACACCCTTACACACACACACGCTCTCAATTCACTCTAACACATATGCATACATTGTTACTATTTTAAAATTAATACATACATACTTTGTATTGTATTGGGAAGCTGTCAATATTGTTTGTGACTGGCTTAATCATTGGTAATTTGTATGTAACTTCTGTACTCTTTTCCACACATTAAATATACTTAAAATATCACCTTGGTGAGTGGTGTTTGCTGACCATAGTACTTACACAAATATATTAAAGAAAGGATAATTATAACAGATGGCGAGTCCCAACCAAAATATAGCCCCTGGGCATTACACATATACACACTCTGTCAGCTTCAAAGGGGGACAGAAGGGTGTAGCTGAACTGAAGCTTCCAGATGTCTATATGAGTAAAAGAACCTAGAAGTACTTGTGTAAGTATTAATAGCGGGCGCAGGAGGAATATCTGCTTTCCGGTGAGTATGGATTTTCTTGATAATTTGGCTAGGAAAAGCAAATTTGAGTTTAAAATCCCTCATAGCATTATGTCTGATGCAGAGATATGGTCAGATATGTATAGTCAATGTGTGGAGGCAAATGTTAAGTTAGAAGAAGGAATGTCATTTTCTAAGATGAAGCACAAAATTAACAATGTTATGTTAATGGTGAAAACATTTAATATGTTGATGTGCCTCAGGTAGGAAGGAACTGATGTAGGAAAGACTAATTCTCATTCTGGTGAGGAAAAAGTTGAATGTGACACAGTTAGTACTGACTGTCTGGCTAAGGGGATTGCTCAGCATGAACTGAGATTGGCAGCAGTAGAATCAGTTTTGCAAAGGAATAACCAGGTTTTCGGTTATTACAAAAGAACAGAGATCTATGTTTATTCCGGATCTCAGTGATCCAGAATTAGATTATGACAGGGCAAAACTGCAGTTAAAAGTTAATAACAACTTTTAAAAATTGTGAAAAACATTCCACATTTTAATGCAAATAAGAGTGTTTTAATGAATTGTGATCTGTTCGAGTCTCATATAGCGAGATATGAGTTAAGTGAAGAACAGAAGAATAAAGTGTTCAAACTGTGGGTGCCAGCACGTATTTCCCAGAGGTTATTAATACCTGTGAGTGCTCCGGCACTGATACAGATGGGAATCTAATACACGGCACAAGAAGGGACAGGCTATTAATGCTTAATTATATAATTAATGGTGAGAATATGCTTGATATAGAGGTGCTTAATAATCTAGAGACCTCTATAGATGATGACCCCTTTACATTTCTGGTTTTGTTTGAGCAAAGTTTACAGGCTGGTTATGGGTATTGGAGAAGATCAAGTTACACAGCAAATGATTAAAGCTTTGTAAACAAGTTTAAATATCTAGGTCCTGGTGCTAATATTTTTGCTTGCAGTCTTGATACACTTCAGAAAGCAGCATCACATATAGATAAGTACAGGAGACAGCTTGTATTGCAGAACTCAAGCCCCTCAAACAGTCACGTGATAAGGGAAATATGCCAATCCCATAAAGCAAAAATAAGAGAATATTTTTGCCATTTTTGCAAACGACCAAATCATTTTTTCAAAAAGTGCTTTAAGAGACGTAAATTAATCAAAAAGCAAATTAAAAATGATAACGATTCTGAAATGAGGCAAGAGCAAGCTCAGGTCTGTGCTGTTACACAGGCAAGGGAACCTGATGCACAGAATGGCCGCTCCCAGGGTCCATGAATAGAACAGTCTGTCGGTATAAAAGACTCAGGACTGAAGAGAAAAGGAGTTACTCATTGTTACTGAGAAAAGGAATATGCACATTATAGGGTTAGTGATAAAGAAATGTTAGTACTTATTTCTTAAAGGTTTATAAACATTGTGTAAATGAATATAATTGGGCATACCAATTGAGAAAAACTTTTACATGGAAATATGTAGCAGTGTTATTGTGATTGTAATGTTTTTTTCATTGAACCTTCAGAAGCAAGAAAGTTTAATATGTGTATAAAATGATTTATACTGTAGAATTTCTGCAAATTATAACCCCCTATTTAGCCAAATGCCAAGTTAGGTTTGTTGAAAAGCAATTTTGGCAGTGGAATCATAAACATCAGAATTGTATTGTTATTTGTAGCATAAAGTGTCTCTGTATGCAATATGGGTTTTGAAGCCATATACTGTCTGTAGCCTAAATGTCAGGAAATTATTCTTGAGATTATGCAGCCCAGATATTATAATGGGTATAAGGGAGACAGGGAATATTAAAGGAAATAGAATGATCTCACCCAAAAGTTGTGGAGCAGAATTTATTAATCTATTATTCAAAGTTGGCTTATGATGATCAAATAAAGGAGGTTTGGTGTTGATTGGTTCAGATTTCTAAGGCTGGGTGAATGACTAGGTTGAAAATTATTTTGGAGGATTTTTAAGATTCAGTGTAGTTAAAAGGTATCAGCACTGTTTTCCTATTTAAACAAGGCTCTCAGGAATATTGTACCAACCCCCATGCCAGAGTGATATGTTTTTCTAGTCTGTTTTACTAGAACCAGGAGAATATTGTGTTTCCACTGATTAATATGTTAGAAAGATATTGTCTCTAACAAAATCCGAGGTGATTTGAAGAAGCATATGCCCAGTGATTGATTGACATTATGGGGCTGGATAGTCTTGAAACATATAATATAGGGTATATGGTAGGCACATTGTGGATTCAGAGGTGGAAGGTAGGCATGGAGCATGATTTTTGACGGATGTGGGGGTCCATAAATTCTTAAGACTTTGTCTAGTTTCCCTTTGTTTTTTCAGCTGTTGGGGCCCCTAACTCAGGCCCTGGGAACCCTTTTGTGTGTACATCCTCTGTCTTCATTGTGTTGTTTCATCTGGTTCTCCAGAATGCCATACAGTCATTCCCATTCATACAGGGGCCTTATTATAGCAGACTTTGGTTCCAAGGGGCACACTGGTAACATTCAGGTTACACCAGGGAGTGATGTGTAGAATTGCTCAGTCATAGGTATTGTGTTCATATAATGAGCATACTTCTACTGTATAAAAGTTGGGGACAGTTAAACAAAGCTTATTTTGTGAAGATTGCATTGTATTTCCATGTAAATTGTTTCATAAACGGAGGGAAATTATTATTATAGGAAATTTTGGCATATTTCCCAATAAGGGAATTATTTCACAAACCTTTACCAAATAAGTACAGGAACAAGAGAGTAAATACATTTCTAATCTATAATTGCATTAGTACAACCCAATTTTTGGTTTGTATTTAGATAAAGGGTAACAGGGAAAGATGGGAAATTTGATATGGGAGCTAGAAAGCTTGAATACACTAACATCTGCCAGGGGGATTTCACAGAGAGTAAAAAGTAGGCTTAGGCCCTGAGTGATACATAAGGAGAGTAAAAGTTAAACAGATGAAATTACTGAAGGTGTAAAGAATGTTAGGACCTTGTAAACTAGTAAAATGAAAGCATACTAACTTATATATTGTTTAACTAATTGTGAAATTTGCCAAGTTTTTGTGATTTTTCAGATGGGTTTCTTCCTCTACTGAACAGACCAAGGATAATAAAGGAATGTGTTGTCTTCTGGTAGTCCATGGACAGACAATGCATGCAGTGTGGTTTTATGTGACATTGTTTAAGGAATATTTTTAAGGACTGTCTGTTAATCCTTTGTCTCATAAGTTTGTTATATGTTTGTTTGTAGTGACTAACAGGAGCATGATTGCATGGTTCCAATACAGGAAAATCCTAATTAACATTGATTAATCTGCTCTCTGCTAACTACACTGTACTTGATCCAAGTAGTTTTTATGTGTTTAAATTTGAAATGTAAAGGTGCACATACTAAAGTCCTGCGCAGGTTAATAAATTGTTTTTTTTTATAAATTATTATTGGTAATGTACATTTTAAACCATTCAAATTATGAATATGTTGGAAGAGTACTCTATATACAGCTTATGGACCTTTGATAGTTTGGATAATCATATGACCTGGCCAGTTATGTGATGAAATGTTTAAACCTATCAAAGATGATTATAAGATGTATATGTTTAATAACTATGGTTTAATAACTAAGTTATGATTATGGATCCAATATTTTTTTTTTTTTTTTTTTCTTGCAAGATCATCAACTGTATATACATATGTTTTAGGTTTGTTTGGAGGTATAAAGTCATACTCAGTGTTAATTTTTTTATACGTGTAATGTAAAATATAATGTCCATCAAAGTTTAGATTGCAAAGGTTAATTAGTTTAACCTGTATGATATTAGTCAAACTATTGAACTGGTTTCCAGTAGAGAGGAGCATTATTGCAAGAGGTTAACTAACATTAATATAAATAAGAAATGTTATCTAGATACTATTTCTAAATCTATGAAAGAAGATGTCATTATAGAAATGTTACTATGGACCACATATTAAGATATGATGTAAGAATGATGACCAACTTTAATGCAGGCAGGAATTATTAAGGCATGAGGCAACTGCTGGGATGGATAGGATTATGTTTTTTAAGGTCTCAAATAATGGTCTTTTTGACTATGTTTATTTGTTTTAACATGGAGTCTGGTTAAATTGGTTGAGAACCTTGGTTTTTAAGGGTCTTTCAAACAGATGGGTTTTGGTATCCTATGGCATGGGGTCACATGTGGTTCCATACTATACACACATACTACTGATCTATATATGATATAGTCAATACAGGGTATAAAGTGTATGTGTTAGGATTTTGATTCTATTTTTCCTCAATAGTTATATTAACACTAATGAAAATGGTAAGACCATAAGGCTCCAGTGACAAATACTTTCCAAAGCAAAGAACAAAGAACTCATTCTTGTTTTAACAACATGTATATGTGGTATCATTATTTGTATAAATAAGAGTAAAGTGTGTCATGGCTAATGGGCCGGCTCAGCAAAATAAAGCAAAGTTGGGGATTTAACATTTCATTGTACAGGGAATACATCTTAGACACTTATCTGGATGAGAAGAAACATCTGAATAACATCAGCTGCTGAAATATTACTTTTATATTTCATAGGAAATATTAAATGTGTTGATCATGGGGAAAAGTATCACATGGATAACAACATCATGGGATAGATAACAGATTATATAGTTTAAGAGTGTTTTCCTTAATATGCAATTATGTTGGGACCAGGGAAATAGTTATTACTTACAACATTTTAAAAGATTAAAGTAATGTAAGTGGACAATAATGATTTTTATGTCTATGCCTAAAACACATGTTTGTTAAGAACTGGGAAGAAGGCATCATTTTTACATGTTTTCATTTTTATTTATAATTTTTTCCCATTTATGTTTGCCTTGCATTTTCATAAGATATTTATGATTTTCAATAGGAAGGACATTATTAATAATGAAATGCATAACATCATATTCATGAGAATGGCATGGTAATACAGTGATAGAATTTTAGATTAGTATAAATGTGCAGTTTAGCAGTAGCTATAGGCCGCGCTGGACAAGACTCTGCAAAACAACAGAAGAGGAACAACATCCTTTGAAGAGAAGTGCTGGTTTTGGTGTGAAGTGATTTGCAACACAGACTGTGACTCAGGGTGAAATTATACTTGAAAGATAACATTCATAAGGGTTACCGGAGAAATTATTTGATTCTGAACTTTATGAACTGTTCACAAAGAGACTCATTCCTCCTGATTCTGTCTGTGTCTGGTTCAGTCTCTAACAGACTGTTTTTCTAAGATCCTGCTAAAGACTGTGTTATTACTGCTTATTCAAGTCCCACCATCCTTTCATTGGGTACGGCCTATGTTATGGCTGCAAAAATGCCAAGAACCCCAGAGGGGCATTGGTGATGCCGGTACTGGTACAACTCCCTGATTCTATACAGGTGCTTAGTGGCTGATCTGCTATAAGAGCCAAGGCTTAAATCCATTGGGCCCTACAGGACAAAGGGTTGCAGGATGCCGGGGATTTACCCAAGCTACAGGGAGCCCATCTGGATTCATTCACAGGGGAAATGTTTGATGGATATGGAGTAACAGAATGTAACAAGGAATGCCAGAGACTGTAACTTGGTATAACTGACTCCCATAATTGAGTACCGTACTTTCATTTGCCACTTTTGATGTTTGCTGACACATTTTAATGCAAGACCATGAGAGGTGTGGTAAGAAATTAATTGGCAGTGCAGTGGCAGTTACAGTTTCAATTGCAGTGAAACACAGGGCTATGATCAAAGACTGTAATGTAAAGTCAAACCAGGAAACCGTGAATGGATGAGCAGAGGATGGAACCGCCTATAGATAATAGATTATTTTAATTCTTCTAAATTATCACTGTTTACCATCTCATTACATAATATTACATAAGTTGTCATTTGTACAATGAACATTTGGCATATTGCAAAGAATTCCTGGAAATTTGTAGACTGGGTTTTCAAGGACTCTCTCTTCAAAGTTCTTTTCCAGTTTGTGTACAAATATTATGTTCTTGTCAAGTCAGTGTGCAAAGGGGGAAATGTTAAATATTGGGTATTGGAAAATAAGTTGAATCCCAGGCCTGAATGGGCTAACATGGTTCAAATGTGCACACTGACGACAATTCACAGTATCCCTCAAATATACCATTGTTCCTTAAGTCTGGAATGTGATTGACAGGAAACATATGGTCTTAGGGGTAATACAGTGGGGGAGGATTTTCCAACAAGGATATATATCCGCAACAAAAGGCTGGTCTCACAGATATACAGACACACACACCCTTACACACACACACGCTCTCAATTCACTCTAACACATATGCATACATTGTTACTATTTTAAATTAATACATACATACTTTGTATTGTATTGGGAAGCTGTCAATATTGTTTGTGACTGGCTTAATCATTGGTAATTTGTATGTAACTTCTGTAACTCTTTTCCACACATTAAATATACTTAAAATATCACCTTGGTGAGTGGTGTTTGCTGACCATAGTACTTACACAAATATATTAAAGAAAGGATAATTATAACAGTAGACTTAAGGTATGGAGGTCCAAATTACGGAAAGACCCCATACCCAGAATACCCTTGGTTCCGAGCATTCTGGATAATGGGTTTTTACCTTCAAGTATGTTATAGAATGGTCAATTTTTAATTAGTCTTCATTTTTTTCATAGTTTTTTTTTTTTAATCATTTGCATTCTTCGTCTGGCTCTAAATGGGGGTCACTGACCCCGGCAGCCCATAAACTACTGCTCTGTGAGGCTACAGTTTTATTGTCCTTTTTTATTACTTATCGTTCTATTCAGGTGCTCTCCTACTCATGTTCAAGTCTCTTATTCAAAGCGCTGACTGGTTGCTAGACTAATTTGAACCCAAGCAACCAGACAGCTGCTGAAATTTCGAATTGGAAAGCTACTGAACAAAAGCTAAGTAAAATCCACAAATAAAAAAAAAAAGACCAATTGCAAATTGTCTCAGAATAGCCATCTCTTCTACTAGATTGTACTAGAAAATACCAGCCTGTGTGTTTTCCCCTGTTTGGTTAAGGTGACACTTAATATTTATTCTCTGCCATCTTGTTTCTGTATATAGATATGCTTTCGTATAAGGCAATGAGATGCGTGCAACAGAAAATCTTGCCGTCGGTCTATCCCAGACTCACCTTGAATAGTTGCTTCTCTACATCCTTTAACCGCAGTCTCAGCAGCTTGATGTCAGTCTTATAGCCCTCTACCTCCATGTTGCGCCTTTTCTCCAGAGCCTCGTATCTCTGCGCCATCAATTGCAGCCGCTTGGCCACCTTATCTGAACGTTCCTGGTATAAGAATAACATTGGATATTAATCTCACAAACAGATGTTGGGTAACTGTAACACTACAGGAGGACTAGGGGAGATAACCAGTCACATTTTTATAAAAGCGAACAAAGCGGTTTTTAATTATTTGCTTTCTTCTTCTGACTCTTTCCACAGTCAAATGGGGGTCACTGACCCCGGCAGCCAAGAAACTATTTCTCCGCGAGGCTACTTTTAATTGTGTTGATTTGAAAAACCCATCATACTGTTCTTCGACTTCAGCTTATTCTTCCGCTTTTTCTTCTTATTCTTAGCGCCCCCCATTTTCTAAACGCTACTCCACCTACAGCTTTAGGGGTACAACACCCAGACTCCCCACACTTCTTCGCCCTATAGCAGAGCAGGCTGCTTGTGCTTTTCTAAGCGATTCCCCCCGTCTTTTTGTGGCGCTGCTCCGAACACCCCAATTTTCCATTGACTTTGACAGGGAAGAGTGAAATGAAGAATGAAACAGCGACAATTGCTGGATCCCAAAGGGGGAGGGGCCAACAACAGCCAATCAAATATAACCCATTGACTTTAATGGGAAAATTTAAACTGCGGCCAATCTTACAGCTCTGAGGCTACAGTCCCCAAACTTGGATCACATAGTCATGGGGCCAGCCTGAATGAAAATATGATGATTGTTAGATGCCCAAAAGTGGGCGGAACTGTGAACAGCCAATTAGATTTTACGTACTGACTTGGCGAAAATCCAACCTGCTGCCATTCTCACAGTAATAACACCGGGGTCCCCAGACTCTGCAGAGTTAATGCAAAGTTTGCAGAGTTAGTCACTGGGTAAGTACAATTCCAGGTTAGAAAAAGTGGGCGGAGCCACTAACTGCCAATCAGATGTCACTTGTTGACTTTCAGTGGGGAAATTTAAATTGCTGCCATTCAGACAGTATTAAAACCAGGGTCCCCAAACTTTGCACAGTGGTTTTTACTATAGAACTGTGGTCCAAGGTTAGAAACAGTGGGCGGAGCCAACAGATCAAATTTCCTTTAGTGACTTCACGTTTTTTAACCCAACATAAAGTTTGTTCTCAAACTTCCATTTCTAGTTGTTATTGTTATTTCTTTATTCAGGCCCTCTCCTATTCATATACCAGTCTCTCACTCAAACCACTTCCTGGTTGCTAATTGGGTAATGTAAACCCTAGCAACCAGATGACTCGGGAGTGGCTGAACAAAAAGTAAAAGGAGATTTTGTGATACTCACCATTAAATCCTTTTCTCTCAGGGCGTCTGTGGGACACAGGGACCATGGGGACCATGGGGTATAGTATCTACCAGCAGGAGGCAGGACACTAGAGAGGAAGAAGAGTATGAAGCCCCTCCTCCCTGCTACTATACCCCCGTGCACAGGGCCGCCATCAGAAATCACGGGGCCCCTCACAAAAAAAATTTCTGGGCCCCCCTCCCACAAATACAAAGGACTCACAGATATGAGACATTGGTAGGCAGCAGGGCCCCCCTAGTACACTGGTAGCCAGCAGGGCCCCCCAGTACATTGGTAGCCAGCAGGGCCCTCCCTAATACATTGGTAGCCAGCAGTGCCCCCCCTAGTACATTGGTAGCCAGCAGTGCCCCCCCTAGTACATTGGTAGCCAGCAGTGCCCCCCCTAGTAAGTTGGTAGCCAGCAGTGCCCCCCCTAGTACATTGGTAGCCAGCAGTGCCCCCCTAGTACATTGGTAGCCAGCAGTGCCCCCCCTAGTATATTGGTAGCCAGCAGGCCCCCCCAGTACATTGGTAGCCAGCAGGGCACCCCCAGTACATTGGTAGCCAGCAGGGCCCCCCCTAATACCTTGGTAGCCAGCAGTGCCCCCCCTAATACATTGGTAGCCAGCAGTGCCCACCCAGTACATTGGTAGCCAGCAAACCCCCCCTAGTACATTGGTAGCCAGCAGGGCCCCCCTAGTATATTGGTAGCCAGCAGTGCCCCCCGAGTACATTGGTAGCCAGCAGTGCCCCCCCTAGTACATTGGTAGCCAGCAGTGCCCCCCCCTAGTACATTGGTAGCCAGCAGTGCCCCCCCTAGTACATTGGTAGCCAGCAGTGCCCCCCTAATACATTGGTAGCCAGCAGTGCCCCCCCTAGTACATTGGTAGCCAGCAGGGCTCCCCCCTAGTACATTGGTAGCCAGCAGTGCCCCCCCTAGTACATTGGTAGCCAGCAGGGCTCCCCCCTAATACATTGGTAGCCAGCAGTGCCCCCCCTAGTACATTGGTAGCCAGCAGGGCCCCCCCCTAATACATTGGTAGCCAGCAGTGCCCCCCCCAGTACATTGGTAGCCAGCAAACCCCCCCTAGTACATTGGTAGCCAGCAGGGCCCCCCCTAGTATATTGGTAGCCAGCAGTGCCCCCCCTAGTACATTGGTAGCCAGCAGTGCCCCCCCCTAGTACATTGGTAGCCAGCAGTGCCCCCCCTAGTACATTGGTAGCCAGCAGTGCCCCCCCTAGTACATTGGTAGCCAGCAGTGCCCCCCTAATACATTGGTAGCCAGCAGTGCCCCCCCAGTACATTGGTAGCCAGCAGTGCCCCCCCTAATACATTGGTAGCCAGCAGTGCCCCCTAGTATATTGGTAGCCAGCAGGGCCCCCCCAGTACATCGGTAGCCAGCAGGGCCCCCCCTAAAACATTGGTAGCCAGCAGTGCCCCCCCTAGTACATTGGTAGCCAGCAGGGCCCCCCCTAATACATTGGTAGCCAGCAGTGCCCCCCTAGTACATTGGTAGCCAGCAGTGCCCCCCCTAATACATTGGTAGCCAGCAGTGCCCCCCCTAGTACATTGGTAGCCAGCAGGGCCCCCCCTAATACATTGGTAGCCAGCAGTGCCCCCCTAATACATTGGTAGCCAGCAGTGCCCCCCCAGTACATTGGTAGTCAGCAAACCCCCCTAGTACATTGGTAGTCAGCAAACCCCCCTAGTACATTGGTAGCCAGCAAACCCCCCCTAGTACGTTAGTAGCCAGCACAGCACAATCCTTCGGTGACGGCTCCTCGACGACGGCTCCTCCGGCGAGGTCCTTCGTTCCCAACAGCACTGCACTTCTGAGTGCCGAACATCTTGTACCGGAAGGCTCCGGGGGTGCTGATACCCGTGTTGGAGTATGCTCTGGAGCAGAGGGGAGGTGACTTCCTCCAGGCAATGCGAGCTCTGCATATGGTCTTGCGGGTCCTGCGGTACGTGTCTGTACCCCGATGGAGGTGAAATTTTTATGCCCGACCGGGTCCAAGAGTGGAGTTCCAATTCCTTGGGAATGGAAGTAACGTGGTTGACTGAGGGAAGGCGCCACCCTTGGAACAATGATGGCAAGTGTTCGTGGGACTGCCTGGTCTGCGTGGAGGAAGGTAGGTAGGGACGCTGATGTAAATGCGGAGGTCTCAGGCACTCCGTGGTTAGGAGGTATCTGTCAAGAGGACTGTCTTGGAGGTAGGCAGACAAGGGAGATGGTGGCTGGGGCCAGTGTTGCCGAGTAGGCAGGAGCCTGGTTGAGGTCCCAAGTGGGGTCGCAAGGAGGAGTGTGTTTTCCTGTGGGAAGTGGTGACGTCCGGTAGGATGAGCATCCTCACTGGAGGATGTCGAGCCAGGCCGAATCGAGTATTAGGGAGAATCCAGGGTCAAACCTTTCTCCCCACTAGACAGTGGGAATGACCAGCCGAGAGGGAAAGAACTGGAGGGAGTACCCCGAACACGCCAGGTCTGGTGGATCCTTCATCCTTGGAGGGTACCAGCTTCTGAGCTGCCCTCATGGTACGGGTACCATCTGGTGAAGAGCCTTGTGCTTGCTAGCCGGCCGTTGGTTTCGGGGAGGCTGGATCGGGGTGGTGAGCATTACCTGGAGCGAGAAGTCGGAGTCCTGAGGAAGGTGCCAGGGTCAGACTTACTGAGCGCCATCGTTGGTGGGCCAGGCTTTCCTGGCCAGGAGAGGGAAGCAGAATGATGATTCATGACTCCACCTTGATTCTTCTGACAATTCTGAGGCAGAGGAGGAGAAGGGGAAGTATGCAGATTAAGTCCCTGTGGCCGTTAGGGCATCCGCCGCTGGGGCAAGAGGGTCGTGATAGGTGGCCCTTAATAGTGGAACTTGCGGTTCATGTGTGGTAGGAGAAGAATGGCTATGCGGGTTATCCTGATCTTCCTGGTGTTGATCAGGAGCTGCGCTTCTGAGGTCGAGCAGGTCCCTTGAGCCAATGCTTCTTTGGAGCTATGGTCCAATCTGCTGGACTGGCGTCCACGGTCCGAAGCCGCCCTCGTGATTCCAGGAGGGTCCGACTTTGGCTGATATGAGATGTATACAGGCACCACGCAAGGGAATCGTGTCCTGGGTAGGATCCTGATCCTTCAGGCAGACTTGTTCGATTCCACGGATGTTCCACTGCGGGTCATGAAGGTGACCCTGCGCGAATGGAAAAGGAGGTTGTTATCCCTAGGCATAAGGACTTCCCGTGGGAAGGGGAGGTGACCTGTAGAAGAGTCTTGGCTGACCGGAGATGTCGACACGGTGAACAGCAGAGGCTACCAAGGGTGTCTTGTGTTGCTAAACACCTGTGCTGCCTCAAGGGATGCGTTTCGATGTATTCCTTGGCGTCCTGGATTTGGGAGGCTAGGCCGGCAGCTTCTTGGACCAGGACTGGGTGGCCTGGGAGTCCCAGGTTGGGACCATAATGGGACGTTGGCTTTCTCCTGCTAAAGAGAGTGTGTATGAGAGGGGTCCATCCACCTTCTTGTCCATGGAGTCCTAGAAGGAAGGAATTCATGAAGTGGACGAACTGTGTTCTGAGGGAGAGGTGCTTCCACAGAAGGGTGGGGAAGGAACCATTATACCAACCCTTGCTGCAGAAGGAATAACAAGGTTGCAGCCGATGCAGTGATAGAGTCAAATGCTTCGGAAGGAGACTAGGGAGCTTCTACTGACTCCTTTAGGTCATCAGGGAAGGCTTCTCCTTCACTAGGGATGATCCTCCCAGTGGTCAGGCGTGTATGGAGTCTTAATGCTAAGTCTTCCTGGGTGGAAGGCCTGATGCTTGAGCTATTCGGCCCGAAAAACAGGACCTTTGCGGCCCAGCCTGTCCAATATCTTATCCAGGCGGGCGGCCAACTGGGAATGCCAGTGGAAGCAGAATGGCCCATAAGTGGGGTCCGTGCTGAAAGTGGGAGCCTGCGTTGAAGCATAGTGCCCCGCTGCCGAATCAGCCACCCCTGAGATTTGGAAGGTGGCTGGGAGGGCAAGACGGTGCCGCGCGCAGGATAAGTACGGTGCCGCGCGCAGGATAAGTACGGTGCCGCGCGCAGGATAAGTACGGTGCCGCGCGCAGGATAAGTACGGTGCCGCGCGCAGGATAAGTACGGTGCCGCGCGCAGGTTAAGTACGGTGCCGCGCGCAGGTTAAGTACGGTGCCAGGTACGGGTTAAGTACGGTGCCAGGTACGGGTTAAGTACGGTGCCAGGTACGGGTTAAGTACGGTGCCAGGTACGGGTTAAGTACGGTGCCAGGTACGGGTTAAGTACGGTGCCAGGTACGGGTTTAAGTACGGTGCCAGGTACGGGTTAAGTACGGTGGCCAGGTACGGGTTAAGTACGGTGCCAGGTACGGGTTAAGTACGGTGCCAGGTACGGGTTAAGTACGGTGCCAGGTACGGGTTTAAGTACGGTGCCAGGTACGGGTTAAGTACGGTGCCAGGTACGGGTTAAGTACGGTGCCAGGTACAGGTTAAGTACGGTGCCAGGTACAGGTTAAGTACGGTGCCAGGTACAGGTTAAGTACGGTGCCAGGTACAGGTTAAGTACGGTGCCAGGTACAGGTTAAGTACGGTGCCAGGTACAGGTTAAGTACGGTGCCAGGTACAGGTTAAGTACGGTGCCAGGTACAGGTTAAGTACAGTGCCCTGCGGGTACCGTCCCTCCAGCGTCTGGCCTGCGTTGTACAGTGCCAGGTACAGGTTAAGTACGGTGCCAGGTACAGGTTAAGTACGGTGCAGGTACAGGTAAGTACGGTGCCAGTACAGGTTAAGTACGGTGCCAGGTACAGGTTAAGACGGTGCCAGGTACAGGTTAAGTACAGTGCCCTGCGGGTACCGTCCTCCAGCGTCTGGCCTGCGTTCTGCGTTCTGGGGTCCCGGATGGCAAGCGGAGCGACCGCGTTCAGGATGGAGAGTGAGAGGGTCGATGCCGAGTCCTCCCCCCACCACTGTGAAGGATGGCAAGCCACAATGCAAGGAAGATCTGTGGCAAGGAGAACCATTAAGGATGGAGAGCGGGCCTAAGTGGCGAGAAGGAGAAGCGTGCCGAAGAAGGAGTCACGCAATGACGTCAGAGCGCTCGAAAGAGAGGGACTGCAGTGGAACGCATGGGGGCGAACAGGGGGAGAGAGAGACCGGGAGGACTAGGTAAGGCAGGCTGAGCAGGCAGGCAGGCTGGGCAGGCAAAGGCAGAGGCTGACCTGGATGTGGAGATCCTGGATTCTGGCAAACGCAGCACTGGACAGCTTCTGCACTCACATGCAGCGGCAGGGATCCCTGACTGGCCCGCTCCAGGGGAGGCTTACTGGCCCCAGTGCGCTTAGTCCCACGACGGGGGAAGCCTGTGTAGGAAGCCCTTGGTGAGGCCCCTGTAGGTCAACCCCTGGTGCCAGATTCAATCTGGGCGAAGAAATCCATGTAGGATGGTAGAGAGATCCTGTCTCCTGAGGACACTAGAAAAAACTGGCGCTAACAGGATATGCACGGGGGTATAGTAGCAGGGAGGAGGGGCTTCCTACTCTTCTTCCTCTTCTAGTGTCCTGCCTCCTGCTGGTAGATACTATACCCCATGGTCCCCATGGTCCCTGTGTCCCACAGACACCTGCCAGAGAAAGGAAAGCAACTGTATGTTGGTGCAGGGTGAGCGCAGTACTTGTGCCAGGGAGTGGTAAAACCACCTATTCAGCTAGAGTTCTGTTTGAGATGATGTGAAAGCCAGTATGGCAGCCCCCCAACATATCAGGGAGTGGCCAGGAAGGCAAAGGGGACTAGAATGTAAGCTCTTGCGAGCAGGGCCCTCCCCCTAGCGTCTCCGATCCTCATCCAATGCAACTACAAACCATTTTTGTGAATTGTTTATATGTACATGTTAACTGTTCTGTCTTTTGTACCCCTCTATTCTGTAAAGCACTGCGTCAATTGATGGCGCTATATAAATAATAATAATAATATCAGCCAGGCTTATAAAGTCTAGGGTAGGGTCTGTTGCTGCAGTTGTATTGGATATCTGCATTTATTTAGAAAGGCTCCTACATGGGGTATTTATCCTTGTGTTCATGTTTTCAAATTAGAGATGCAATCACGTGACAATGGAAAGTGATTTTTTTTTCCTACAGGATATTGCTAATTTACATATGCAAATTATTAGAATATGCATTATCGATAGAAGATTCGGGTGAATGTAAAAACAAAAAGTGGCATTCCTATTTATTTCTGCATTGAGCCACTGGACTAGGCCCTGCTAGAGTTCTGCCTGGTCAGGTACCACGGAATAGCCCAAAAGTGGTTTGGATTGGTCTTCTAACCAAGTATGTGTAACGCTTTTCTGACCCAATTTACCAAACCCAGGCTAGTAGTGATAGTATGAGCATGGGTTACATTGCGACACTTAATACAAAGGGTGAGCCTCCGCTATATGGGAGAATTTGATGGAGCTGAGGGTGTAGTTGAACTACCACTAGCTGAGGTGTGTAGTGCAAATAGAGAATAATGGACGCCAGAGGATTCTTGCTTAATAACTATGGTACAATTATTGGACAAAGGCACAACTTTATAGTGCAGCAGGGTATACTCACAGACACAGCAGTATAGAATGTGTGATCACCGTGGATAATACAAAGGTGACACTTAGGCACAGAATAACCCACTTGGAGGATGCACAGAGGATTAGTTGACACCTGAGATATAGACCTTTCAGAAGGGAGTGTTCCGGCCGACTGTGGTCCAGGGGAGAGCTCCTAACACTGGTACCTGGCGTCTAATAAAACCGGTCCCTAAAGAACGACTACAGAGCCGGGGTGGACTAAACCCTTTGTTACAACTCCTGGTTGGGGCTATAGACTGCCCTTACTAAATAATCTGACTACTCTCACCACTCCTAGAGGGTGCTATAAGTAAACCTGTCTGTGCTGGCTAGTTCTCATTCACGGGGCCCTGTCCCCGACTTATAAACTGGCAGTTCTCTTTACTGAGACCGTGTGTCTCAGGCCCGATGACATGCAGCCTGAGAGAACAGCAGCCAAAGAGAAAGACACTTCCTGGTGCAAGACACTATATAGTCTGCACAAGGGGAGTGGTCAACCTGGGCTAAACCTATAGAGGGTAGCCTAATACTGTAATCTGAGTGTAGAGGGCTCTGCCCTATTACAACACAGATAACATAAAGATAAGGGATAACACCATAGGGAGCTTAACCCTATGGGTCCCTACATATGTTACTGATGTTATAGTTTTTAGAGACATTCAGAGGGGGGGGAATTGCCTATAGGAAACCTGATGGTTGGGTACAGGTAGGCAGGCACTTGAGGGAAACTGAGGGTACCAAGGTCCAGGTCTATTATAACAGACCCGTGTAACATGCATTTCCATGATGGAACACATAAGAGCCACTGACCCGGAACCCAAGAACCATTAAAGAGCTAATTACTCTTAATAAAGCACGATCAGAGACCTGAAACTGTGCAAATGAAAGGTAAAGTATTCCTTCCCAAACAAATGTCCCTACATTTTGTACAGCAATGACTTAATCAGGTAGATGCCTTTGAGACACCTGGGGTGTGCAAATGGGACGCATAGAATGAGTAGGCGAGTGTGTGTGGGTGATATGTGCATTTACATGAAAAAATTAGACTTGGTTTGAACTGGAATCTACTTGCTTTAAATCCAACAATAATACAAACTGGCACACAGAGTGCGTTTGGGTTGTTTTGTTGCCTGAGTGATTAAGGGGGAAGACACACGGAGCTTCTAGTAGCAGCTACTTGTCATGGCTACTAAAACAGACAATGCTGATCATTTACTGATAATTGTCTCTACGTGTGTTTAGCAGGGGAAATTCTCAGTACTGTCTATGGCAGGGGATTTTCTGGCATTTTGTAGCCGTGACAAGTAGCTGCTACAAGTAGCCCAGTGTGTCTTCACCCGAATAGCTTTGCAGGCAGATGACATTGTCCTAAAACAAAAAATACATTTCTGCAAAGCCTGATCCCTATGCAGAGCGTACTGCTTGTGGGCTGAGCCCCACCCACGGAATTGCCATGTTTAATATAAGTCACTGACATAGGATTCACAATGAGCTGTTAGTCCTGTATCTGCTCCAGTCAGCAAGAGTTTTGTGATGGGAAGGAGTTTTAGGGCTCTGGAACACGGGGAGATTAGTCGCCTGCGACAAATCTCCCTGTTCGCGGGCGACTAATCTCCCCGAGTTGCCATCACCTGCCATCCCACCGGCGAAAATGTAAGTTGCCGGTGGGATGGCACACGCGGCGGCGCGATTTCAGCAAATCGCCAAAAAAGCCTCGAAAGGCAACTTCAGCGATTTCCCAAAATAGCGCCGCCGCATGTGCCATCCCACCGGCGACTTGCAGTGTCGCCCGTGGGATGGCAGGTGATGGCAACTCGGGGAGATTAGTCGGCCGCGAACAGGGAGATTTGTTGCGGGCGACTAATCTCCCCGTGTGCCAGAGCCCTTAGGCAAATGTCCCATGGAGAGATTAGTCGCTGTGATTTTTAAAAAGCGAGTACCTAAACCGACGAGAGATTTTACAAAGAAAGCACTGCCATTCAAATCTACTGGAATCGCTGAAAGTAAAACCCACTGAGCGGGAAGTCGCTGCGATTTCCCCATTGCACTGAATGTAATATCTAATTGTGGGCGGGGAATAGGACACCTGGATTTGTGGGAAATAGAAATCGCTCCATTGTTGAAACCTCTAGTAATCGCTTGTTAGGAAAAGGCAAGTGACTTGTTGCTGGAACTCTCTTATTAACCTTTTTAGTGCCACAGGACGTAGAATCTACGTCCTGGGTACTAAAGGACCTAAGTGCCACAGGACGTAGATTCTACGTCCTGGGCACTTCCGGGTTTGGGAGCGGAGAAGCGGCTTTTCAAGCCGCTCCTTCGCTCCCCGCTCGTTCCCCAGCCTCCAGACACAAGTCAGAGGTGGGGAACGAGTGGCCCCTGGGGCGCGATCGCCCAGGGGCCCCATAACAAAAGGCAGGCACGTGAAATCCATTCCTGGATTTCACCATCGCCTTCTGCCTTTCTCTGCTCCCCCCCTGCTGGCCCCCCTGCTTCCCTGCTGCTGATACTCACTGCCGGACTCGTGCTTCGTGTGTCTCCCTGCTGATCCACGGATCTCCTACACAGTTAAGTGCAAAAACACACATACACACACATAATACACAATAATACACTAATACACACTTATACCACATTTACACACAAAACACATACATTTAGGGGAGTTGGGGGAGATTTCAAACATTCACAACACTTACACTACTTGCATACATGCACACAAAACACATTTTACCTAATGTACACACACACTTACACACTTATTGTAATTTTGTAATTTTTTTTTTTTCTAATCGCATCGTTTTATTCCTGCCTGAAAAAATGTTTATGCATGCGCGATAGTGTATTCGCTAACCGCACTGCGCAATATCTTTGTGTATTATTTTGGGTGTTTCTACTACATTTTCTGTGATTTTGGTGGATTTTGGGGTATTTTACTGCATGTTACCATTTTATAGCATTTTCAGTTATGCATAGTTCTTGTTCGCTTGATTTTCAGAAATGTCACAAAAACCGTTCTGTTTAGCATAGCTTTGTAGTTTGTAGTAAGAAAGTTTATTTACCATTTTGTTTTGTCAGAATGTGTACTTTCGGAAAATATATGGTTTTCTAGGGTCTCCTTACTGTTAGGTGGTCGTATGGCACATAATACACATACCGGGTGCAAAAACTGCATGAGCCGAAGCATCTTATGTGAAAATTCATATGCACTATTTTTACTTGGGTGCCCCTGTACCCCACATAGTTTGGTAAATCTATGCATATAGGGCATCAAACTGTTCAGTAGACCCCTGGCGTTCATATTTAGAATGTTTTATGTTGATATGGTACAAAATGTGGGGGTACATAATGGGGTAAAATGCAAGCTTTGTGACAATTTTCAGAAATATCATAAAAACCGTTCTGTTTAGCATAGCTTTGTAGTTTGGTAGTTTGTAGTAGAAAGATGTATTTGCCCATTTTTGTTTTGTCAGAATGTGTACTTTCAGAAAATATATGGTTTTCTAGGGTTTCCTTACTGTTAGGGGGTCTTATGCCGCATAATGCACATGCCGGTAGCTTATATTGCAGTGTATACACTTTGTATGCACTAACTTCCTTTTGGGGTCTCTAAATGCCAGATACATCGGTGATCCTATGCACAATGGGCATCAAACTGTTCAGCGGACCCTTGGTTTTCATATTTAGGGTGTGTTTTCTTGGTACCTAATGTTATGTGGGAGATAAGGTGCTTGAAAGTGGAAGATTTGATGTGTTTTTCAGGTATTTCACCAAAACTAGCAATTTTGGGAAAGCACTGCGACTCTGTAGTTTGGAGTAGAAAGACATGGGTACCAATTTTGAATTCGCCCGAATGTGTACTTTCCAAAAATATATGGTTTTGGGGGGTCAATGTATTTTTTGGTGTTTTTACCCCACAGAAAATGCAGTAAACGTGTTGAATTTTCAGTAGCTAAAGAGATCTCCTGGGCAATTTGTATGCACTGACGTCCTTATGGGGTCTCTAAATGCCAGATACATTGGTGATCCTATGCACAATGGGCATCAAACTGTTCAGCGGACCCTTGGCTTTCATATTTAGGGTGTGTTCTTTTGGTACCTAATGTTATGTGGGAGATAAGGTGCTTGAAAGTGGAAGATTTGATGTGTTTTTCAGGTATTTCACCAAAACTAGCAATTTTGGGAAAGCACTGCGACTCTGTAGTTTGGAGTAGAAAGACATGGGTACCAATTTTGAATTCGCCCGAATGTGTACTTTCCAAAAATATATGGTTTTGGGGGGTCAATGTATTTTTTGGTTTTTACCCCACAGAAAATGCAGTAAACGTGTTGAATTTTCAGTAGCTAAAGAGACCTCTGGGGCAATCTCTATGCACTGACGTCCTTATGGGGTCTCTAAATGCCAGATACAGTGCTGATTCTATGCACAATGGGCATCAAACTGTTCAGCGGACCCTTGGCTTTCATATTTAGGGTGTGTTTTCTTGGTACCTAATGTTATGTTGGAGATAAGGTGCTTGATAGTGGAAGATTTGATGTGTTTTTCAGGTATTTCACCAAAACTAGCAATTTTGGGAAAGCACTGCGACTCTGTAGTTTGGAGTAGAAAGACATGGGTACTAATTTTGAATTCGCCCGAATGTGTACTTTCCAAAAATATATGGTTTTGGGGGGTCAATGTATTTTTTTGTGTTTTTACCCCACAGAAAATGCAGTAAATGTGTTGAATTTTCAGTAGCTAAAGAGATCTCCTGGGCAATTTGTATGCACTAACTTCCTTATGGGGTCTCTAAATGCCAG
>NC_030684.2:14399846-14430307 GCF_000004195.4 Xenopus tropicalis
AGATACATTATGGTGTCCTATTGCACAATGGGCATCAACTGTTCAGCGGACCTTGGCTTTCATATTTAGGGTGTGTTCTTTTGGTACCTAATGTTATGTGGGAGATAAGGTGCTTGAAGTGGTAGATTTGATGTGATTTTTTAGGTTTTCATCAAAACTGGCAATTTTGGGAAAGAATTGCGACTCAGTAGTTTGGAGTAGAAAGACATGGGTACCAATTTTGAATTCGTCAATGTGTACTTTCCAAAAATATATGATTTTGGGGGTCAATGTATTTTTTTGTGTTTTTACCCCACAGAAAATGCAGTAAATGTGTTTGAATTTTCAGTAGTAAGAGATCTCCTGGGCAATTTGTATGCACTTAACTTCCTTTTGGGGTCTCTAAATTCCAGATACACGGTGATCCTATGCACAATGGGCATCAAACTGTTTCAGTGGGACCCCTGGCTTTCATATTTAGGGTGTTGTTTTCTTCGTACCTAATGTTATGTGGGAGATAAGGTGATTTTTTTAGAATTTTCATAATTTTTATAGAAAATGCTAAATTCAGTAAAGCATTCCGTTTGGTACTTAGGAGTTGAAGACATAGTTACCCATTTCGGATTCGTCAGAATGTGTAGTTTTCAAAAATGTATGGTTTCCTGGGGTAAACCTAATATTCAGGATTTTTGGCTGGAATGCTAAAGTATGCTGTATTCTGCTGTAATGTTTGAAAATTTAGTAATTTACTGCTGGAGTTTTTGATCTATAGAAGTCAGAAATTCTCATTAAACTATACATATCAGGTATGGCACGTTCGGGAGACATGAGGCTTCCAATCAGTTGAATTTTTGTCCATAAAATAAAATTATGTTCTGATAGAATAAATAGCATTTTTTCTTTTTTTTTGTATTTTCAAGCTCTAAATCTTGTTCCAGGAAGTGGAAATACACACAAACTCAGGTATATTTGGAAAGCTCAGGTTTCCTGAAAAAACAATATATAGTTGCCTACCTAAACTTAACCCTGCCCCAGAATAAAGCCTACATTGAGAGAGCACAGAATGTTTACAAAACGTCTGGCACTGGGGGGAACTGAAATGACGATTCGGCTGGCACTTAAAGGGTTAAACATCGCAGAGACTAAGGGCTGTGGCACACGGGGAGATTAGTCGCCCGCGACAAAATCTCCCTTGTTGCAGGCGGACTAATCCCCGATATGACATCCCACTGGTGAAAATGTAAATCACGGTGGGATGGCTTTGGTGAGATTAGTCGCCCGCGAACAGGGAAATTTGTTGCGGGCGACTATCTCCCCATGTTCCAGAGCCCTAAAGGGTGAAGACACACGAGATACTTAAGGCCCCCATACATGGGCGATCCGCTCGCTTTGATTTCCGCAAATCGCCACGCCGCGTATGCCATCCACCGGTGATTTTACATTTTCACCAGTGGGATGTCATATCACCGTGGGATGGCATAACGCGGCGTGGCGATTTGCGGAAATCCAAAGCGAGCGGGATCGGCCATGTATGGGGCCTTAAGTAGCTCCGTGTTGTCTTCACCCTTTAGGGCTCTGGAACATGGGAGATTAGTTCGCCCGCAACAAATTTCCCTGTTCGCGGCGACTATCTCACCAAAATGCCATCCCACCGGTAAAAATGTAAATCGCCGCTGGAATGCATACGTGGCGCCCCTGGATTTCCCTGAAATCGTGGAAGTTGCCTTGTCGCGGGCGACTAATCTTCCCCGTGTGCCAGAGCCCTTATCTCCCCGTGGACATTAGCCTTATCTTTCTTGTGGACTGAGGGGCCGCAGCCTTGAGCCAAACACAAAAGGCAATTTGAGGAGGGAAGGCTTATTTATAGTCTTGCTTATCTCTCGAACTTAGGAAGAGTTTCATGTTTATATACGTATGACTTTGTTCGAACTAAAGGTTGGGCCCCCAATCCAATGCTGTAGTAAGAGGAGAGGGTGTCTGAACCAAAAAATGTTTGTTCTAAAAGCAACTGCAGCTCCCACTGAGAAGTAAACCCAAACAAAAGCTTCCTTTGTGCTTCAAGGTATGGCAGTAGTGCCGCCAGTCACAGCTCTATAGAACATATGAACTGAGCTAAATGCATGCATGGCAGACTAATCTCCCTGTCTGTCAGCCCTTAGGGTGAAGACACACTGGACTACTAGTAGCAGCTACTTGTCACAGCTACTAAAATAGACAATGCCTTACTACACACAGTATTGCAGTTACTGCTCCTACCCCTCATACCATCGTGCCTTACTACACACAGTATTGCCAGTTACTGCTCCTACCCCTCATACCATCTTGCCTTACTACACACAGTATTGCCAGTTACTGCTCCTACCCCTCATACCATCGTGCCTTACTACACACAGTATTGCCAGTTACTGTTCCTACCCCTCATACCATCTTGCCTTACTACACACAGTATTGCAGTTACTGCTCCCTACCCCTCATACCATCTTGCCTTACTACACACAGTATTGCCAGTTACTGCTCCTACCCCTCATACCATCTGCCTTACTACACACAGTATTGCCAGTTACTGCTCCTACCCCTCATACCATCTTGCCTTACTACACACAGTATTGCCAGTTACTGCTCCTACCCCTCATACCATCTGCCTTACTACACACAGTATTGCCAGTTACTGCTCCTACCCCTCATACCATCTTGCCTTACTACACACAGTATTGCCAGTTACTGCTCCTACCCCTCATACCATCGTGCCTTACTACACACAGTATTGCCAGGTTACTGCTCCTACCCCTCATACCTCGTGCCTTACTACACACAGTATTGCCAGTTACTGTCCTACCCCTCATACCATCTGTCTACTACACACCAGTATTGCCAGTTACTGCTCCTACCCCTCATACCATCTTGCCCTTACTACACACAGTATGCCAGTTACTGCTCCTACCCCTCATACCATCTTGCCCTTACTACACACAGTATTGCCAGTTACTGCTCCTACCCTCATACCATCTTGCCTTACTACACACAGTATTGCCCAGTTACTGCTCCTACCCCTCATACCATCGTGCCTTACTACACACAGTATTGCCAGTTACTGCTCCTACCCCTCATACCATCTGCCTTACTACACACAGTAAATTGCAGTTACTGAGAGAGAGATCCCAGCGCAATAAATAGTGACTGTCGGCGGCACTTACAGCCCCTTGCATTCAGTACCCAGAGGAACAACAAGCCCCCAGCCCAATAAATAGTGACTGTCTGTTGGCACCTTACAGCCCCCTGGCATTCCAGTGACAGAAGAACAAAACAGCCCCCCCCATCCCAATAAATAGTGGACTGTCTTGTGGCACTTACAGCCCCCCTTGCTTTTCCCAGTACCCGAGGAACAAACAGCCCCCCCCAGCCCATAAATAGTGACTGTCTGTGGCACCTTTACGCCCACGCCTGGCTTCCCAGTCCAGAAAGAACAACAGCCCCCCATCCCAATAATGTGACTGTGTGGCACCTTAAGCCCCCCTGGCATCCCAGTACAAGAAGAACAAACAGGCCCCCCCCCCCAGCCCAATAAATAGTGACTGTCTGTGGCACCTTACAGCCCCCCTGGCATTCCAGTACCCAGAGGCACAAACAGCCCCCCCAGCCCAATAAATAGTGACTGTCTGTGGCACCTTACAGCCCCCCTGGCATTCCCAGTACCAGAGGCACAAACAGCCCCCCCAGCCCAATAAATAGTGACTGTCTGTGGCACCTTACAGCCCCCCTGGCATTCCCAGTACCCAGAGGCACAAACAGCCCCCCCCAGCCCAATAAATAGTGACTGTCTGTGGCACCTTACAGCCCCCCTGGCATTCCCAGTACCCAGAGGCACAAACAGCCCCCCAGCCCAATAAATAGTGACTGTCTGTGGCACCTTACAGCCCCCCTGGCATTCCCAGTACCCAGAGCAACAAACAGCCCCCCAGCCCAATAAATAGTGACTGTCTGTGGCACCTTACAGCCCCCCTGGCATTCCCAGTACCCAGAGGCACAAACAGCCCCCCCAGCCCAATAAATAGTGACTGTCTGTGGCACCTTACAGCCCCCCTGGCATTCCCAGTACCCAGAGGCACAAACAGCCCCCCCAGCCCAATAAATAGTGACTGTCTGTGGCACCTTACAGCCCCCCTGGCATTCCCAGTACCCAGAGGCACAAACAGCCCCCCCCAGCCCAATAAATAGTGACTGTCTGTGGCACCTTACAGCCCCCTGGCATTCCCAGTACCCAGAGGCACAAACAGCCCCCCCCAGCCCAATAAATAGTGACTGTCTGTGGCACCTTACAGCCCCCCTGGCATTCCAGTACCCAGAGGCACAAACAGCCCCCCCCAGCCCAATAAATAGTGACTGTCTGTGGCACCTTACAGCCCCCCTGGCATTCCCAGTACCCAGAGGCACAAACAGCCCCCCCAGCCCAATAAATAGTGACTGTCTGTGGCACCTTACAGCCCCCTGGCATTCCCAGTACCCAGAGGCACAAACAGCCCCCCCCAGCCCAATAAATAGTGACTGTCTGTGGCACCTTACAGCCCCCCTGGCATTCCCAGTACCCAGAGGCACAAACAGCCCCCCCAGCCCAATAAATAGTGACTGTCTGTGGCACCTTACAGCCCCCCTGGCATTCCCAGTACCCAGAGGCACAAACAGCCCCCCCAGCCCAATAAATAGTGACTGTCTGTGGCACCTTACAGCCCCCCTGGCATTCCCAGTACCCAGAGGCACAAACAGCCCCCCCAGCCCAATAAATAGTGACTGTCTGTGGCACCTTACAGCCCCCCTGGCATTCCCAGTACCCAGAGGCACAAACAGCCCCCCCAGCCCAATAAATAGTGACTGTCTGTGGCACCTTACAGCCCCCCTGGCATTCCCAGTACCCAGAGGCACAAACAGCCCCCCCAGCCCAATAAATAGTGACTGTCTGTGGCACCTTACAGCCCCCTGGCATTCCCAGTACCCAGAGGCACAAACAGCCCCCCAGCCCAATAAATAGTGACTGTCTGTGGCACCTTACAGCCCCCCTGGCATTCCCAGTACCCAGAGGCACAAACAGCCCCCCCCAGCCCAATAAATAGTGACTGTCTGTGGCACCTTAACAGCCCCCTGGCATTCCCAGTACCCAGAGGCACAAACAGCCCCCCCAGCCCAATAAATAGTGACTGTCTGTGGCACCTTACAGCCCCCCTGGCATTCCCAGTACCCAGAGGAACAAACAGCCCCCCCAGCCCAATAAATAGTGACTGTCTGTGGCACCTTACAGCCCCCCTGGCATTCCCAGTACCCAGAGGCACAAACAGCCCCCCCCAGCCCAATAAATAGTGACTGTCTGTGGCACCTTACAGCCCCCTGGCATTCCCAGTACCCAGAGGCACAAACAGCCCCCCCAGCCCAATAAATAGTGACTGTCTGTGGCACCTTACAGCCCCCCTGGCATTCCCAGTACCCAGAGGCACAAACAGCCCCCCCAGCCCAATAAATAGTGACTGTCTGTGGCACCTTACAGCCCCCCTGGCATTCCCAGTACCCAGAGGCACAAACAGCCCCCCCAGCCCAATAAATAGTGACTGTCTGTGGCACCTTACAGCCCCCCTGGCATTCCCAGTACCCAGAGGCACAAACAGCCCCCCCAGCCCAATAAATAGTGACTGTCTGTGGCACCTTACAGCCCCCCTGGCATTCCCAGTACCCAGAGGCACAAACAGCCCCCCCAGCCCAATAAATAGTGACTGTCTGTGGCACCTTACAGCCCCCCTGGCATTCCCAGTACCCAGAGGAACAAACAGCCCCCCCCAGCCCAATAAATAGTGACTGTCTGTGGCACCTTACAGCCCCCCTGGCATTCCCAGTACCCAGAGGCACAAACAGCCCCCCCCAGCCCAATAAATAGTGACTGTCTGTGGCACCTTACAGCCCCCCTGGCATTCCCAGTACCCAGAGGCACAAACAAGCCCCCCCAGCCCAATAAATAGTGACTGTCTGTGGCACCTTAACAGCCCCCCCTGGCATTACCCCAGTACCCAGAGGCACAAACAGCCCCCCCCAGCCCAATAAATAGTGACTGTCTGTGGCACCTTACAGCCCCCCTGGCATTCCCAGTACCCAGAGGCACAAACAGCCCCCCCCAGCCCAATAAATAGTGACTGTCTGTGGCACCTTACAGCCCCCCTGGCATTCCCAGTACCCAGAGGCACAAACAGCCCCCCCAGCCCAATAAATAGTGACTGTCTGTGGCACCTTACAGCCCCCTGGCATTCCCAGTACCCAGAGGCACAAACAGCCCCCCCCCAGCCCAATAAATAGTGACTGTCTGTGGCACCTTACAGCCCCCCTGGCATTCCCAGTACCCAGAGGCACAAACAGCCCCCCCAGCCCAATAAATAGTGACTGTCTGTGGCACCTTACAGCCCCCCTGGCATTCCCAGTACCCAGAGGCACAAACAGCCCCCCCAGCCCAATAAATAGTGACTGTCTGTGGCACCTTACAGCCCCCCTGGCATTCCCAGTACCCAGAGGCACAAACAGCCCCCCCCAGCCCAATAAATAGTGACTGTCTGTGGCACCTTACAGCCCCCCTGGCATTCCCAGTACCCAGAGGCACAAACAGCCCCCCCAGCCCAATAAATAGTGACTGTCTGTGGCACCTTACAGCCCCCCTGGCATTCCCAGTACCCAGAGGCACAAACAGCCCCCCCAGCCCAATAAATAGTGACTGTCTGTGGCACCTTACAGCCCCCCTGGCATTCCCAGTACCCAGAGGCACAAACAGCCCCCCCAGCCCAATAAATAGTGACTGTCTGTGGCACCTTACAGCCCCCCTGGCATTCCCAGTACCCAGAGGCACAAACAGCCCCCCCCAGCCCAATAAATAGTGACTGTCTGTGGCACCTTACAGCCCCCCTGGCATTCCCAGTACCCAGAGGCACAAACAGCCCCCCCAGCCCAATAAATAGTGACTGTCTGTGGCACCTTACAGCCCCCCTGGCATTCCCAGTACCCAGAGGCACAAACAGCCCCCCCCAGCCCAATAAATAGTGACTGTCTGTGGCACCTTACAGCCCCCCTGGCATTCCCAGTACCCAGAGGCACAAACAGCCCCCCCAGCCCAATAAATAGTGACTGTCTGTGGCACCTTACAGCCCCCCTGGCATTCCCAGTACCCAGAGGCACAAACAGCCCCCCCCAGCCCAATAAATAGTGACTGTCTGTGGCACCTTACAGCCCCCCTGGCATTCCAGTACCCAGAGGCACAAACAGCCCCCCCAGCCCAATAAATAGTGACTGTCTGTGGCACCTTACAGCCCCCCTGGCATTCCCAGTACCCAGAGGCACAAACAGCCCCCCCAGCCCAATAAATAGTGACTGTCTGTGGCACCTTACAGCCCCCCTGGCATTCCCAGTACCCAGAGGCACAAACAGCCCCCCCCAGCCCAATAAATAGTGACTGTCTGTGGCACCTTACAGCCCCCCTGGCATTCCCAGTACCCAGAGGCACAAACAGCCCCCCCAGCCCAATAAATAGTGACTGTCTGTGGCACCTTACAGCCCCCCTGGCATTCCCAGTACCCAGAGGCACAAACAGCCCCCCCAGCCCAATAAATAGTGACTGTCTGTGGCACCTTACAGCCCCCCTGGCATTCCCAGTACCCAGAGGCACAAACAGCCCCCCCAGCCCAATAAATAGTGACTGTCTGTGGCACCTTACAGCCCCCCTGGCATTCCCAGTACCCAGAGGCACAAACAGCCCCCCCAGCCCAATAAATAGTGACTGTCTGTGGCACCTTACAGCCCCCCTGGCATTCCCAGTACCCAGAGGCACAAACAGCCCCCCCCAGCCCAATAAATAGTGACTGTCTGTGGCACCTTACAGCCCCCCTGGCATTCCCAGTACCCAGAGGCACAAACAGCCCCCCCCAGCCCAATAAATAGTGACTGTCTGTGGCACCTTACAGCCCCCCTGGCATTCCCAGTACCCAGAGGCACAAACAGCCCCCCCAGCCCAATAAATAGTGACTGTCTGTGGCACCTTACAGCCCCCCTGGCATTCCCAGTACCCAGAGGCACAAACAGCCCCCCCAGCCCAATAAATAGTGACTGTCTGTGGCACCTTACAGCCCCCCTGGCATTCCCAGTACCCAGAGGCACAAACAGCCCCCCCCAGCCCAATAAATAGTGACTGTCTGTGGCACCTTACAGCCCCCCTGGCATTCCCAGTACCCAGAGGCACAAACAGCCCCCCCCAGCCCAATAAATAGTGACTGTCTGTGGCACCTTACAGCCCCCCTGGCATTCCCAGTACCCAGAGGCACAAACAGCCCCCCCCAGCCCAATAAATAGTGACTGTCTGTGGCACCTTACAGCCCCCCTGGCATTCCCAGTACCCAGAGGCACAAACAGCCCCCCCCAGCCCAATAAATAGTGACTGTCTGTGGCACCTTACAGCCCCCCTGGCATTCCCAGTACCCAGAGGCACAAACAGCCCCCCCAGCCCAATAAATAGTGACTGTCTGTGGCACCTTACAGCCCCCCTGGCATTCCCAGTACCCAGAGGCACAAACAGCCCCCCCCAGCCCAATAAATAGTGACTGTCTGTGGCACCTTACAGCCCCCCTGGCATTCCCAGTACCCAGAGGCACAAACAGCCCCCCCCAGCCCAATAAATAGTGACTGTCTGTGGCACCTTACAGCCCCCCTGGCATTCCCAGTACCCAGAGGCACAAACAGCCCCCCCAGCCCAATAAATAGTGACTGTCTGTGGCACCTTACAGCCCCCCTGGCATTCCCAGTACCCAGAGGCACAAACAGCCCCCCCCAGCCCAATAAATAGTGACTGTCTGTGGCACCTTACAGCCCCCCTGGCATTCCCAGTACCCAGAGGCACAAACAGCCCCCCCAGCCCAATAAATAGTGACTGTCTGTGGCACCTTACAGCCCCCCTGGCATTCCCAGTACCCAGAGGCACAAACAGCCCCCCCAGCCCAATAAATAGTGACTGTCTGTGGCACCTTACAGCCCCCCTGGCATTCCCAGTACCCAGAGGCACAAACAGCCCCCCCAGCCCAATAAATAGTGACTGTCTGTGGCACCTTACAGCCCCCCTGGCATTCCCAGTACCCAGAGGCACAAACAGCCCCCCCCAGCCCAATAAATAGTGACTGTCTGTGGCACCTTACAGCCCCCCTGGCATTCCCAGTACCCAGAGGCACAAACAGCCCCCCCAGCCCAATAAATAGTGACTGTCTGTGGCACCTTACAGCCCCCCTGGCATTCCCAGTACCCAGAGGCACAAACAGCCCCCCCAGCCCAATAAATAGTGACTGTCTGTGGCACCTTACAGCCCCCCTGGCATTCCCAGTACCCAGAGGCACAAACAGCCCCCCCCAGCCCAATAAATAGTGACTGTCTGTGGCACCTTACAGCCCCCCTGGCATTCCCAGTACCCAGAGGCACAAACAGCCCCCCCAGCCCAATAAATAGTGACTGTCTGTGGCACCTTACAGCCCCCCTGGCATTCCCAGTACCCAGAGGCACAAACAGCCCCCCCCAGCCCAATAAATAGTGACTGTCTGTGGCACCTTACAGCCCCCCTGGCATTCCCAGTACCCAGAGGCACAAACAGCCCCCCCAGCCCAATAAATAGTGACTGTCTGTGGCACCTTACAGCCCCCCTGGCATTCCCAGTACCCAGAGGCACAAACAGCCCCCCCCAGCCCAATAAATAGTGACTGTCTGTGGCACCTTACAGCCCCCCTGGCATTCCCAGTACCCAGAGGCACAAACAGCCCCCCCAGCCCAATAAATAGTGACTGTCTGTGGCACCTTACAGCCCCCCTGGCATTCCCAGTACCCAGAGGCACAAACAGCCCCCCCCAGCCCAATAAATAGTGACTGTCTGTGGCACCTTACAGCCCCCCTGGCATTCCCAGTACCCAGAGGCACAAACAGCCCCCCCAGCCCAATAAATAGTGACTGTCTGTGGCACCTTACAGCCCCCCTGGCATTCCCAGTACCCAGAGGCACAAACAGCCCCCCCAGCCCAATAAATAGTGACTGTCTGTGGCACCTTACAGCCCCCCTGGCATTCCCAGTACCCAGAGGCACAAACAGCCCCCCCAGCCCAATAAATAGTGACTGTCTGTGGCACCTTACAGCCCCCCTGGCATTCCCAGTACCCAGAGGCACAAACAGCCCCCCCAGCCCAATAAATAGTGACTGTCTGTGGCACCTTACAGCCCCCCTGGCATTCCCAGTACCCAGAGGCACAAACAGCCCCCCCAGCCCAATAAATAGTGACTGTCTGTGGCACCTTACAGCCCCCCTGGCATTCCCAGTACCCAGAGGCACAAACAGCCCCCCCAGCCCAATAAATAGTGACTGTCTGTGGCACCTTACAGCCCCCCTGGCATTCCCAGTACCCAGAGGCACAAACAGCCCCCCCAGCCCAATAAATAGTGACTGTCTGTGGCACCTTACAGCCCCCCTGGCATTCCCAGTACCCAGAGGCACAAACAGCCCCCCCAGCCCAATAAATAGTGACTGTCTGTGGCACCTTACAGCCCCCCTGGCATTCCCAGTACCCAGAGGCACAAACAGCCCCCCCAGCCCAATAAATAGTGACTGTCTGTGGCACCTTACAGCCCCCCTGGCATTCCCAGTACCCAGAGGCACAAACAGCCCCCCCAGCCCAATAAATAGTGACTGTCTGTGGCACCTTACAGCCCCCCTGGCATTCCCAGTACCCAGAGGCACAAACAGCCCCCCCCAGCCCAATAAATAGTGACTGTCTGTGGCACCTTACAGCCCCCCTGGCATTCCCAGTACCCAGAGGCACAAACAGCCCCCCCCAGCCCAATAAATAGTGACTGTCTGTGGCACCTTACAGCCCCCCTGGCATTCCCAGTACCCAGAGGCACAAACAGCCCCCCCAGCCCAATAAATAGTGACTGTCTGTGGCACCTTACAGCCCCCCTGGCATTCCCAGTACCCAGAGGCACAAACAGCCCCCCCCAGCCCAATAAATAGTGACTGTCTGTGGCACCTTACAGCCCCCCTGGCATTCCCAGTACCCAGAGGCACAAACAGCCCCCCCAGCCCAATAAATAGTGACTGTCTGTGGCACCTTACAGCCCCCCTGGCATTCCCAGTACCCAGAGGCACAAACAGCCCCCCCCAGCCCAATAAATAGTGACTGTCTGTGGCACCTTACAGCCCCCCTGGCATTCCCAGTACCCAGAGGCACAAACAGCCCCCCCAGCCCAATAAATAGTGACTGTCTGTGGCACCTTACAGCCCCCCTGGCATTCCCAGTACCCAGAGGCACAAACAGCCCCCCCCAGCCCAATAAATAGTGACTGTCTGTGGCACCTTACAGCCCCCCTGGCATTCCCAGTACCCAGAGGCACAAACAGCCCCCCCAGCCCAATAAATAGTGACTGTCTGTGGCACCTTACAGCCCCCCTGGCATTCCCAGTACCCAGAGGCACAAACAGCCCCCCCCAGCCCAATAAATAGTGACTGTCTGTGGCACCTTACAGCCCCCCTGGCATTCCCAGTACCCAGAGGCACAAACAGCCCCCCCCAGCCCAATAAATAGTGACTGTCTGTGGCACCTTACAGCCCCCCTGGCATTCCCAGTACCCAGAGGCACAAACAGCCCCCCCAGCCCAATAAATAGTGACTGTCTGTGGCACCTTACAGCCCCCCTGGCATTCCCAGTACCCAGAGGCACAAACAGCCCCCCCAGCCCAATAAATAGTGACTGTCTGTGGCACCTTACAGCCCCCCTGGCATTCCCAGTACCCAGAGGCACAAACAGCCCCCCCAGCCCAATAAATAGTGACTGTCTGTGGCACCTTACAGCCCCCCTGGCATTCCCAGTACCCAGAGGCACAAACAGCCCCCCCCAGCCCAATAAATAGTGACTGTCTGTGGCACCTTACAGCCCCCCTGGCATTCCCAGTACCCAGAGGCACAAACAGCCCCCCCCAGCCCAATAAATAGTGACTGTCTGTGGCACCTTACAGCCCCCCTGGCATTCCCAGTACCCAGAGGCACAAACAGCCCCCCCAGCCCAATAAATAGTGACTGTCTGTGGCACCTTACAGCCCCCCTGGCATTCCCAGTACCCAGAGGCACAAACAGCCCCCCCCAGCCCAATAAATAGTGACTGTCTGTGGCACCTTACAGCCCCCCTGGCATTCCCAGTACCCAGAGGCACAAACAGCCCCCCCCAGCCCAATAAATAGTGACTGTCTGTGGCACCTTACAGCCCCCCTGGCATTCCCAGTACCCAGAGGCACAAACAGCCCCCCCCAGCCCAATAAATAGTGACTGTCTGTGGCACCTTACAGCCCCCCTGGCATTCCCAGTACCCAGAGGCACAAACAGCCCCCCCAGCCCAATAAATAGTGACTGTCTGTGGCACCTTACAGCCCCCCTGGCATTCCCAGTACCCAGAGGCACAAACAGCCCCCCCCAGCCCAATAAATAGTGACTGTCTGTGGCACCTTACAGCCCCCCTGGCATTCCCAGTACCCAGAGGCACAAACAGCCCCCCCAGCCCAATAAATAGTGACTGTCTGTGGCACCTTACAGCCCCCCTGGCATTCCCAGTACCCAGAGGCACAAACAGCCCCCCCCAGCCCAATAAATAGTGACTGTCTGTGGCACCTTACAGCCCCCCTGGCATTCCCAGTACCCAGAGGCACAAACAGCCCCCCCCAGCCCAATAAATAGTGACTGTCTGTGGCACCTTACAGCCCCCCTGGCATTCCCAGTACCCAGAGGCACAAACAGCCCCCCCAGCCCAATAAATAGTGACTGTCTGTGGCACCTTACAGCCCCCCTGGCATTCCCAGTACCCAGAGGCACAAACAGCCCCCCCAGCCCAATAAATAGTGACTGTCTGTGGCACCTTACAGCCCCCCTGGCATTCCCAGTACCCAGAGGCACAAACAGCCCCCCCAGCCCAATAAATAGTGACTGTCTGTGGCACCTTACAGCCCCCTGGCATTCCCAGTACCCAGAGGCACAAACAGCCCCCCCCAGCCCAATAAATAGTGACTGTCTGTGGCACCTTACAGCCCCCCTGGCATTCCCAGTACCCAGAGGCACAAACAGCCCCCCCCAGCCCAATAAATAGTGACTGTCTGTGGCACCTTACAGCCCCCCTGGCATTCCCAGTACCCAGAGGCACAAACAGCCCCCCCAGCCCAATAAATAGTGACTGTCTGTGGCACCTTACAGCCCCCCTGGCATTCCCAGTACCCAGAGGCACAAACAGCCCCCCCCAGCCCAATAAATAGTGACTGTCTGTGGCACCTTACAGCCCCCCTGGCATTCCCAGTACCCAGAGGCACAAACAGCCCCCCCCAGCCCAATAAATAGTGACTGTCTGTGGCACCTTACAGCCCCCCTGGCATTCCCAGTACCCAGAGGCACAAACAGCCCCCCCAGCCCAATAAATAGTGACTGTCTGTGGCACCTTACAGCCCCCCTGGCATTCCCAGTACCCAGAGGCACAAACAGCCCCCCCCAGCCCAATAAATAGTGACTGTCTGTGGCACCTTACAGCCCCCCTGGCATTCCCAGTACCCAGAGGCACAAACAGCCCCCCCCAGCCCAATAAATAGTGACTGTCTGTGGCACCTTACAGCCCCCCTGGCATTCCCAGTACCCAGAGGCACAAACAGCCCCCCCCAGCCCAATAAATAGTGACTGTCTGTGGCACCTTACAGCCCCCCTGGCATTCCCAGTACCCAGAGGCACAAACAGCCCCCCCAGCCCAATAAATAGTGACTGTCTGTGGCACCTTACAGCCCCCCTGGCATTCCCAGTACCCAGAGGCACAAACAGCCCCCCCCAGCCCAATAAATAGTGACTGTCTGTGGCACCTTACAGCCCCCCTGGCATTCCCAGTACCCAGAGGCACAAACAGCCCCCCCCAGCCCAATAAATAGTGACTGTCTGTGGCACCTTACAGCCCCCCTGGCATTCCCAGTACCCAGAGGCACAAACAGCCCCCCCAGCCCAATAAATAGTGACTGTCTGTGGCACCTTACAGCCCCCCTGGCATTCCCAGTACCCAGAGGCACAAACAGCCCCCCCAGCCCAATAAATAGTGACTGTCTGTGGCACCTTACAGCCCCCCTGGCATTCCCAGTACCCAGAGGCACAAACAGCCCCCCCCAGCCCAATAAATAGTGACTGTCTGTGGCACCTTACAGCCCCCCTGGCATTCCCAGTACCCAGAGGCACAAACAGCCCCCCCAGCCCAATAAATAGTGACTGTCTGTGGCACCTTACAGCCCCCCTGGCATTCCCAGTACCCAGAGGCACAAACAGCCCCCCCCAGCCCAATAAATAGTGACTGTCTGTGGCACCTTACAGCCCCCCTGGCATTCCCAGTACCCAGAGGCACAAACAGCCCCCCCCAGCCCAATAAATAGTGACTGTCTGTGGCACCTTACAGCCCCCCTGGCATTCCCAGTACCCAGAGGCACAAACAGCCCCCCCCAGCCCAATAAATAGTGACTGTCTGTGGCACCTTACAGCCCCCCTGGCATTCCCAGTACCCAGAGGCACAAACAGCCCCCCCAGCCCAATAAATAGTGACTGTCTGTGGCACCTTACAGCCCCCCTGGCATTCCCAGTACCCAGAGGCACAAACAGCCCCCCCAGCCCAATAAATAGTGACTGTCTGTGGCACCTTACAGCCCCCCTGGCATTCCCAGTACCCAGAGGCACAAACAGCCCCCCCAGCCCAATAAATAGTGACTGTCTGTGGCACCTTACAGCCCCCCTGGCATTCCCAGTACCCAGAGGCACAAACAGCCCCCCCCAGCCCAATAAATAGTGACTGTCTGTGGCACCTTACAGCCCCCCTGGCATTCCCAGTACCCAGAGGCACAAACAGCCCCCCCCAGCCCAATAAATAGTGACTGTCTGTGGCACCTTACAGCCCCCCTGGCATTCCCAGTACCCAGAGGCACAAACAGCCCCCCCCAGCCCAATAAATAGTGACTGTCTGTGGCACCTTACAGCCCCCCTGGCATTCCCAGTACCCAGAGGCACAAACAGCCCCCCCCAGCCCAATAAATAGTGACTGTCTGTGGCACCTTACAGCCCCCCTGGCATTCCCAGTACCCAGAGGCACAAACAGCCCCCCCAGCCCAATAAATAGTGACTGTCTGTGGCACCTTACAGCCCCCCTGGCATTCCCAGTACCCAGAGGCACAAACAGCCCCCCCAGCCCAATAAATAGTGACTGTCTGTGGCACCTTACAGCCCCCCTGGCATTCCCAGTACCCAGAGGCACAAACAGCCCCCCCAGCCCAATAAATAGTGACTGTCTGTGGCACCTTACAGCCCCCCTGGCATTCCCAGTACCCAGAGGCACAAACAGCCCCCCCAGCCCAATAAATAGTGACTGTCTGTGGCACCTTACAGCCCCCCTGGCATTCCCAGTACCCAGAGGCACAAACAGCCCCCCCCAGCCCAATAAATAGTGACTGTCTGTGGCACCTTACAGCCCCCCTGGCATTCCCAGTACCCAGAGGCACAAACAGCCCCCCCCAGCCCAATAAATAGTGACTGTCTGTGGCACCTTACAGCCCCCCTGGCATTCCCAGTACCCAGAGGCACAAACAGCCCCCCCAGCCCAATAAATAGTGACTGTCTGTGGCACCTTACAGCCCCCCTGGCATTCCCAGTACCCAGAGGCACAAACAGCCCCCCCCAGCCCAATAAATAGTGACTGTCTGTGGCACCTTACAGCCCCCCTGGCATTCCCAGTACCCAGAGGCACAAACAGCCCCCCCCAGCCCAATAAATAGTGACTGTCTGTGGCACCTTACAGCCCCCCTGGCATTCCCAGTACCCAGAGGCACAAACAGCCCCCCCAGCCCAATAAATAGTGACTGTCTGTGGCACCTTACAGCCCCCCTGGCATTCCCAGTACCCAGAGGCACAAACAGCCCCCCCAGCCCAATAAATAGTGACTGTCTGTGGCACCTTACAGCCCCCCTGGCATTCCCAGTACCCAGAGGCACAAACAGCCCCCCCCAGCCCAATAAATAGTGACTGTCTGTGGCACCTTACAGCCCCCCTGGCATTCCCAGTACCCAGAGGCACAAACAGCCCCCCCCAGCCCAATAAATAGTGACTGTCTGTGGCACCTTACAGCCCCCCTGGCATTCCCAGTACCCAGAGGCACAAACAGCCCCCCCAGCCCAATAAATAGTGACTGTCTGTGGCACCTTACAGCCCCCCTGGCATTCCCAGTACCCAGAGGCACAAACAGCCCCCCCAGCCCAATAAATAGTGACTGTCTGTGGCACCTTACAGCCCCCCTGGCATTCCCAGTACCCAGAGGCACAAACAGCCCCCCCCAGCCCAATAAATAGTGACTGTCTGTGGCACCTTACAGCCCCCCTGGCATTCCCAGTACCCAGAGGCACAAACAGCCCCCCCCAGCCCAATAAATAGTGACTGTCTGTGGCACCTTACAGCCCCCCTGGCATTCCCAGTACCCAGAGGCACAAACAGCCCCCCCCAGCCCAATAAATAGTGACTGTCTGTGGCACCTTACAGCCCCCCTGGCATTCCCAGTACCCAGAGGCACAAACAGCCCCCCCAGCCCAATAAATAGTGACTGTCTGTGGCACCTTACAGCCCCCCTGGCATTCCCAGTACCCAGAGGCACAAACAGCCCCCCCAGCCCAATAAATAGTGACTGTCTGTGGCACCTTACAGCCCCCCTGGCATTCCCAGTACCCAGAGGCACAAACAGCCCCCCCAGCCCAATAAATAGTGACTGTCTGTGGCACCTTACAGCCCCCCTGGCATTCCCAGTACCCAGAGGCACAAACAGCCCCCCCCAGCCCAATAAATAGTGACTGTCTGTGGCACCTTACAGCCCCCCTGGCATTCCCAGTACCCAGAGGCACAAACAGCCCCCCCAGCCCAATAAATAGTGACTGTCTGTGGCACCTTACAGCCCCCCTGGCATTCCCAGTACCCAGAGGCACAAACAGCCCCCCCCAGCCCAATAAATAGTGACTGTCTGTGGCACCTTACAGCCCCCTGGCATTCCCAGTACCCAGAGGCACAAACAGCCCCCCCAGCCCAATAAATAGTGACTGTCTGTGGCACCTTACAGCCCCCCTGGCATTCCCAGTACCCAGAGGCACAAACAGCCCCCCCAGCCCAATAAATAGTGACTGTCTGTGGCACCTTACAGCCCCCCTGGCATTCCCAGTACCCAGAGGCACAAACAGCCCCCCCAGCCCAATAAATAGTGACTGTCTGTGGCACCTTACAGCCCCCCTGGCATTCCCAGTACCCAGAGGCACAAACAGCCCCCCCAGCCCAATAAATAGTGACTGTCTGTGGCACCTTACAGCCCCCCTGGCATTCCCAGTACCCAGAGGCACAAACAGCCCCCCCCAGCCCAATAAATAGTGACTGTCTGTGGCACCTTACAGCCCCCCTGGCATTCCCAGTACCCAGAGGCACAAACAGCCCCCCCAGCCCAATAAATAGTGACTGTCTGTGGCACCTTACAGCCCCCCTGGCATTCCCAGTACCCAGAGGCACAAACAGCCCCCCCCAGCCCAATAAATAGTGACTGTCTGTGGCACCTTACAGCCCCCCTGGCATTCCCAGTACCCAGAGGCACAAACAGCCCCCCCAGCCCAATAAATAGTGACTGTCTGTGGCACCTTACAGCCCCCCTGGCATTCCCAGTACCCAGAGGCACAAACAGCCCCCCCAGCCCAATAAATAGTGACTGTCTGTGGCACCTTACAGCCCCCCTGGCATTCCCAGTACCCAGAGGCACAAACAGCCCCCCCAGCCCAATAAATAGTGACTGTCTGTGGCACCTTACAGCCCCCCTGGCATTCCCAGTACCCAGAGGCACAAACAGCCCCCCCAGCCCAATAAATAGTGACTGTCTGTGGCACCTTACAGCCCCCCTGGCATTCCCAGTACCCAGAGGCACAAACAGCCCCCCCAGCCCAATAAATAGTGACTGTCTGTGGCACCTTACAGCCCCCCTGGCATTCCCAGTACCCAGAGGCACAAACAGCCCCCCCAGCCCAATAAATAGTGACTGTCTGTGGCACCTTACAGCCCCCCTGGCATTCCCAGTACCCAGAGGCACAAACAGCCCCCCCCAGCCCAATAAATAGTGACTGTCTGTGGCACCTTACAGCCCCCCTGGCATTCCCAGTACCCAGAGGCACAAACAGCCCCCCCAGCCCAATAAATAGTGACTGTCTGTGGCACCTTACAGCCCCCCTGGCATTCCCAGTACCCAGAGGCACAAACAGCCCCCCCAGCCCAATAAATAGTGACTGTCTGTGGCACCTTACAGCCCCCCTGGCATTCCCAGTACCCAGAGGCACAAACAGCCCCCCCAGCCCAATAAATAGTGACTGTCTGTGGCACCTTACAGCCCCCCTGGCATTCCCAGTACCCAGAGGCACAAACAGCCCCCCCAGCCCAATAAATAGTGACTGTCTGTGGCACCTTACAGCCCCCCTGGCATTCCCAGTACCCAGAGGCACAAACAGCCCCCCCAGCCCAATAAATAGTGACTGTCTGTGGCACCTTACAGCCCCCCTGGCATTCCCAGTACCCAGAGGCACAAACAGCCCCCCCCAGCCCAATAAATAGTGACTGTCTGTGGCACCTTACAGCCCCCCTGGCATTCCCAGTACCCAGAGGCACAAACAGCCCCCCCCAGCCCAATAAATAGTGACTGTCTGTGGCACCTTACAGCCCCCCTGGCATTCCCAGTACCCAGAGGCACAAACAGCCCCCCCAGCCCAATAAATAGTGACTGTCTGTGGCACCTTACAGCCCCCCTGGCATTCCCAGTACCCAGAGGCACAAACAGCCCCCCCAGCCCAATAAATAGTGACTGTCTGTGGCACCTTACAGCCCCCCTGGCATTCCCAGTACCCAGAGGCACAAACAGCCCCCCCCAGCCCAATAAATAGTGACTGTCTGTGGCACCTTACAGCCCCCCTGGCATTCCCAGTACCCAGAGGCACAAACAGCCCCCCCAGCCCAATAAATAGTGACTGTCTGTGGCACCTTACAGCCCCCCTGGCATTCCCAGTACCCAGAGGCACAAACAGCCCCCCCCAGCCCAATAAATAGTGACTGTCTGTGGCACCTTACAGCCCCCCTGGCATTCCCAGTACCCAGAGGCACAAACAGCCCCCCCCAGCCCAATAAATAGTGACTGTCTGTGGCACCTTACAGCCCCCCTGGCATTCCCAGTACCCAGAGGCACAAACAGCCCCCCCCAGCCCAATAAATAGTGACTGTCTGTGGCACCTTACAGCCCCCCTGGCATTCCCAGTACCCAGAGGCACAAACAGCCCCCCCCAGCCCAATAAATAGTGACTGTCTGTGGCACCTTACAGCCCCCCTGGCATTCCCAGTACCCAGAGGCACAAACAGCCCCCCCCAGCCCAATAAATAGTGACTGTCTGTGGCACCTTACAGCCCCCCTGGCATTCCCAGTACCCAGAGGCACAAACAGCCCCCCCCAGCCCAATAAATAGTGACTGTCTGTGGCACCTTACAGCCCCCCTGGCATTCCCAGTACCCAGAGGCACAAACAGCCCCCCCAGCCCAATAAATAGTGACTGTCTGTGGCACCTTACAGCCCCCCTGGCATTCCCAGTACCCAGAGGCACAAACAGCCCCCCCCAGCCCAATAAATAGTGACTGTCTGTGGCACCTTACAGCCCCCCTGGCATTCCCAGTACCCAGAGGCACAAACAGCCCCCCCAGCCCAATAAATAGTGACTGTCTGTGGCACCTTACAGCCCCCCTGGCATTCCCAGTACCCAGAGGCACAAACAGCCCCCCCAGCCCAATAAATAGTGACTGTCTGTGGCACCTTACAGCCCCCCTGGCATTCCCAGTACCCAGAGGCACAAACAGCCCCCCCAGCCCAATAAATAGTGACTGTCTGTGGCACCTTACAGCCCCCCTGGCATTCCCAGTACCCAGAGGCACAAACAGCCCCCCCAGCCCAATAAATAGTGACTGTCTGTGGCACCTTACAGCCCCCCTGGCATTCCCAGTACCCAGAGGAACAAACAGCCCCCCCAGCCCAATAAATAGTGACTGTCTGTGGCACCTTACAGCCCCCCTGGCATTCCCAGTACCCAGAGGCACAAACAGCCCCCCCAGCCCAATAAATAGTGACTGTCTGTGGCACCTTACAGCCCCCCTGGCATTCCCAGTACCCAGAGGCACAAACAGCCCCCCCCAGCCCAATAAATAGTGACTGTCTGTGGCACCTTACAGCCCCCCTGGCATTCCCAGTACCCAGAGGCACAAACAGCCCCCCCAGCCCAATAAATAGTGACTGTCTGTGGCACCTTACAGCCCCCCTGGCATTCCCAGTACCCAGAGGCACAAACAGCCCCCCCCAGCCCAATAAATAGTGACTGTCTGTGGCACCTTACAGCCCCCCTGGCATTCCCAGTACCCAGAGGCACAAACAGCCCCCCCAGCCCAATAAATAGTGACTGTCTGTGGCACCTTACAGCCCCCCTGGCATTCCCAGTACCCAGAGGCACAAACAGCCCCCCCAGCCCAATAAATAGTGACTGTCTGTGGCACCTTACAGCCCCCCTGGCATTCCCAGTACCCAGAGGCACAAACAGCCCCCCCAGCCCAATAAATAGTGACTGTCTGTGGCACCTTACAGCCCCCCTGGCATTCCCAGTACCCAGAGGCACAAACAGCCCCCCCCAGCCCAATAAATAGTGACTGTCTGTGGCACCTTACAGCCCCCCTGGCATTCCCAGTACCCAGAGGCACAAACAGCCCCCCCCAGCCCAATAAATAGTGACTGTCTGTGGCACCTTACAGCCCCCCTGGCATTCCCAGTACCCAGAGGCACAAACAGCCCCCCCAGCCCAATAAATAGTGACTGTCTGTGGCACCTTACAGCCCCCCTGGCATTCCCAGTACCCAGAGGCACAAACAGCCCCCCCCAGCCCAATAAATAGTGACTGTCTGTGGCACCTTACAGCCCCCCTGGCATTCCCAGTACCCAGAGGCACAAACAGCCCCCCCAGCCCAATAAATAGTGACTGTCTGTGGCACCTTACAGCCCCCCTGGCATTCCCAGTACCCAGAGGCACAAACAGCCCCCCCCAGCCCAATAAATAGTGACTGTCTGTGGCACCTTACAGCCCCCCTGGCATTCCCAGTACCCAGAGGCACAAACAGCCCCCCCAGCCCAATAAATAGTGACTGTCTGTGGCACCTTACAGCCCCCCTGGCATTCCCAGTACCCAGAGGCACAAACAGCCCCCCCAGCCCAATAAATAGTGACTGTCTGTGGCACCTTACAGCCCCCCTGGCATTCCCAGTACCCAGAGGCACAAACAGCCCCCCCCAGCCCAATAAATAGTGACTGTCTGTGGCACCTTACAGCCCCCCTGGCATTCCCAGTACCCAGAGGCACAAACAGCCCCCCCCAGCCCAATAAATAGTGACTGTCTGTGGCACCTTACAGCCCCCCTGGCATTCCCAGTACCCAGAGGCACAAACAGCCCCCCCAGCCCAATAAATAGTGACTGTCTGTGGCACCTTACAGCCCCCCTGGCATTCCCAGTACCCAGAGGCACAAACAGCCCCCCCAGCCCAATAAATAGTGACTGTCTGTGGCACCTTACAGCCCCCCTGGCATTCCCAGTACCCAGAGGCACAAACAGCCCCCCCAGCCCAATAAATAGTGACTGTCTGTGGCACCTTACAGCCCCCCTGGCATTCCCAGTACCCAGAGGCACAAACAGCCCCCCCCAGCCCAATAAATAGTGACTGTCTGTGGCACCTTACAGCCCCCCTGGCATTCCCAGTACCCAGAGGCACAAACAGCCCCCCCAGCCCAATAAATAGTGACTGTCTGTGGCACCTTACAGCCCCCCTGGCATTCCCAGTACCCAGAGGCACAAACAGCCCCCCCAGCCCAATAAATAGTGACTGTCTGTGGCACCTTACAGCCCCCCTGGCATTCCCAGTACCCAGAGGCACAAACAGCCCCCCCAGCCCAATAAATAGTGACTGTCTGTGGCACCTTACAGCCCCCCTGGCATTCCCAGTACCCAGAGGCACAAACAGCCCCCCCAGCCCAATAAATAGTGACTGTCTGTGGCACCTTACAGCCCCCTGGCATTCCCAGTACCCAGAGGCACAAACAGCCCCCCCAGCCCAATAAATAGTGACTGTCTGTGGCACCTTACAGCCCCCCTGGCATTCCCAGTACCCAGAGGCACAAACAGCCCCCCCAGCCCAATAAATAGTGACTGTCTGTGGCACCTTACAGCCCCCCTGGCATTCCCAGTACCCAGAGGCACAAACAGCCCCCCCAGCCCAATAAATAGTGACTGTCTGTGGCACCTTACAGCCCCCCTGGCATTCCCAGTACCCAGAGGCACAAACAGCCCCCCCAGCCCAATAAATAGTGACTGTCTGTGGCACCTTACAGCCCCCCTGGCATTCCCAGTACCCAGAGGACAAACAGCCCCCCCAGCCCAATAAATAGTGACTGTCTGTGGCACCTTACAGCCCCCTGGCATTCCCAGTACCCAGAGGCACAAACAGCCCCCCCAGCCCAATAAATAGTGACTGTCTGTGGCACCTTACAGCCCCCCTGGCATTCCCAGTACCCAGAGGCACAAACAGCCCCCCCCAGCCCAATAAATAGTGACTGTCTGTGGCACCTTACAGCCGCCCCTGGCATTCCCAGTACCCAGAGGCACAAACAGCCCCCCCCAGCCCAATAAATAGTGACTGTCTGTGGCACCTACAGCCCCCCTGGCATTCCCAGTACCCAGAGGCACAAACAGCCCCCCCAGCCCAATAAATAGTGACTGTCTGTGGCACCTTACAGCCCCCCTGGCATTCCCAGTACCCAGAGGCACCAAACAGCCCCCCCCAGCCAATAAATAGTGACTGTCTGTGGCACCTTACAGCCCCCCTGGCATTCCCAGTACCCAGAGGCACAAACAGCCCCCCCAGCCCAATAAATAGTGACTGTCTGTGGCACCTTACAGCCCCCCTGGCATTCCCAGTACCCAGAGGCACAAACAGCCCCCCCAGCCCAATAAATAGTGACTGTCTGTGGCACCTTACAGCCCCCCTGGCATTCCCAGTACCCAGAGGCACAAACAGCCCCCCCAGCCCAATAAATAGTGACTGTCTGTGGCACCTTACAGCCCCCCTGGCATTCCCAGTACCCAGAGGCACAAACAGCCCCCCCAGCCCAATAAATAGTGACTGTCTGTGGCACCTTACAGCCCCCCTGGCATTCCCAGTACCCAGAGGAACAAACAGCCCCCCCAGCCCAATAAATAGTGACTGTCTGTGGCACCTTACAGCCCCCCTGGCATTCCCAGTACCCAGAGGAACAAACAGCCCCCCCAGCCCAATAAATAGTGACTGTCTGTGGCACCTTACAGCCCCCCTGGCATTCCCAGTACCCAGAGGCACAAACAGCCCCCCAGCCCAATAAATAGTGACTGTCTGTGGCACCTTACAGCCCCCCTGGCATTCCAGTACCCAGAGGCACAAACAGCCCCCCCAGCCCAATAAATAGTGACTGTCTGTGGCACCTTACAGCCCCCCTGGCATTCCCAGTACCCAGAGGCAAAACAGCCGCCCCCAGCCCAATAAATAGTGACTGTCTGTGGCACCCTTACAGCCCCCCTGGCATTCCAGTACCCAGAGGCACAAACAGCCCCCCCAGCCCAATAAATAGTGACTGTCTGTGGCACCTTACAGCCCCCCTGGCATTCCCAGTACCCAGAGGCACAAACAGCCCCCCCAGCCCAATAAATAGTGACTGTCTGTGGCACCTTAAGCCCCCCTGGCATTCCCAGTACCCAGAGGCACAAACAGCCCCTCCCCAGCCAATAAATAGTGACTGTCTGTGGCACCTTACAGCCCCCCTGGCATTCCCAGTACCCAGAGGCACAAACAGCCCCCCCCAGCCCAATAAATAGTGACTGTCTGTGGCACCTTACAGCCCCCTGGCATTCCCAGTACCCAGAGGCACAAACAGCCCCCCAGCCCAATAAATAGTGACTGTCTGTGGCACCTTACAGCCCCCCTGGCATTCCCAGTACCCAGAGGCACAAACAGCCCCCCAGCCCAATAAATAGTGACTGTCTGTGGCACCTTACAGCCCCCCTGGCATTCCCAGTACCCAGAGGCACAAACAGCCCCCCAGCCCAATAATAGTGACTGTCTGTGGCACCTTACAGCCCCCCTGGCATTCCCAGTACCCAGAGGCACAAACAGCCCCCCCCAGCCCAATAAATAGTGACTGTCTGTGGCACCTTACAGCCCCCCTGGCATTCCAGTACCCAGAGGCAACAAACAGCCCCCCCCAGCCCATAAATAGTGACTGTCTGTGGCACCTTACAGCCCCCTGGCATTCCCAGTACCCAGAGGCACAAACAGCCCCCCCAGCCCAATAATAGTGACTGTCTATGGCACTTACAGCCCCCCTGGCATTCCCAGTACCCAGAGGCAAAACGCAGCCCCCCCAGCCTCAATAAATAGTGACTGTCTGTGGCACCTTACAGCCCCCCTGGCATTCCCAGTACCCAGAGGCACCAAACAGCCCCCCCAGCCCAATAAATAGTGACTGTCTGTGGCACTTACAGCGCCCCCTGGCCATTCCCAGTACCAGAGGAACAAACAGCCCCCCAGCCCCAATAAATAGTGACTGTCTGTGGCACCTTACAGCCCCCCTGGCATTCCCAGTACCCAGAGGAAAAAACAGCCCCCCAGCCCCAATAAATAGTGAGTGATTGTGGCACCTTAAAGCCCCCCTGGCATCCAGTACCCAGAGGAACAAAAAGCCCCCCCCCAGCCCAATAAATAGTGTGTTCTGTAGCACCTTACAGCCCCCCTGGCATTCCCAGTACCCAGAGGGCAAAAACAGCCCCCCCAGCCCAATAAATAGTGACTGTCTGTGGCACCTTACAGCCCCCTGGCATTCCCAGTACCCAGAGGCACAAACAGCCCCCCCAGCCCAATAAATAGTGACTGTCTGTGGCACCTTACAGCCCCCCTGGCATTCCCAGTACCCAGAGGCCAAAACAGCCCCCCCTAGCACAATAAAATAGTGACTGACTTGGTGGCACCTTACAGCCCCTGGCATTCCCAGTACCCAGAGGCACCGAGAACAGCCCCCCCAGCCCAATATATAGTGACTGTCTTGTGGACCTTAAAGCCTCCCCTGGCATTCCCAGTACCCAGAGGCACAAACAGCCCCCCCAGCGCCAAATAAATAGGTTGACTGTCTGTTGGAACCTTCACCCCCTGGGCAATTCCCAGTACCCCAGAGGAAAAAACAGCCCCCCCAGCCCAATAAATAGTGGACTGTCTGTGGCACCTTAAAGCCCACCCTTGGCATTCCCAGTACCCCAGAGGCCATAAACAGCCCCCCCAGCCCAATAAATAGTGAACTGTCTGTGGCACCTTACACCCCCTGGCATTCCCAGTACCCAGAGGCACAAACAGCCCCCAAGCCAATAAATAGTGACTGTCGTGGCACCTTAACAGCCCCCCTGGCATTCCCAGTACCCAGAGGCACAAAAACAGCCCCCAGCCCAAAAATAGTGACTGTCATGTGGCACCTTACCGCCCCTGGCATTCCCAGTAACCAGAGGACAACAGCCCCCCCCCAGCCCCAATAAAATAGCTGACTGTCTTTGTGGCATCTACCAGCCCCCCTGGATTCCCAGTACCCAGAGGCACAAACAGCCCCCCCAGCCCAATAAATAGTGATTGACTGTCTGTGGCCACCTTACAGCCCCCCTGGCAATTCCCAGTACCCAGAAGGCACAAACAGCCCCCCCAGCCCAATAAATAGTGACTGTCTGTGGCACCTTACAGCCCCCCTGCATTCCCAGTACCCAGAGGCACAAACAGCCCCCCAGCCCAATAAATAGTGGACTGTCTCTGGCACCTTACAGCCCCACCGGCAAATTCCCAGTACCCAGAGTGACAAAACACCAGCCCCCACAGCCCAATAAATATAGTGACTGTCTGTGGCACCTTACAGCCCCCCTGCATTCCCAGTACCCAGAGGCAGGCACAATACAGCCCCTGCTTCCAGTACCCAGAGGCACCAGCCCAATTAAATTTAGTAGACTGTCTCTGGCACCTTACTTGCCCACCTGGCATTCCCAGTACCCAGAGGAACAAACAGCCCCCCCAGCCCAATAAATAGTGACTGTCTGTGGCACCTTACAGCCCCCCTGGCATTTCCCATGTACCCAAGGGCACAAACAGCCCCCCCAGCCCAATAAAATGTGACTGTCGTGGTGCACTTACAGTCCCCTGGCATTCCCAGTACCCAGAGGCACAAACAGCCCCCCCCAGCCCAAAAATAGGACTGTACTGTGGCACCTTCAGCCCCCCTGGCATTCCCAGTAACCCAGATGACACAAAACAGCCCCCCAGCCCAAAAAAGTGACTGTCTGTGGCACCTTACAGCCCCCTGGCATTCCCAGTACCCAGAGGCACAAACAGCCCCCGAGCCCAATAAATAGTGACTGTCTGTGGCACCTTACAGCCCCCCTGGCATTCCAGTACCAGAGGCACAACAGCCCCCCACAGCCCAATAAATAGTTGACTGTCTGTGGCACCTTACAGCCCCCTGGCCATTCCCAGTACCAGAGGACAAAACAGCCCCCCCCAGCCCATTAAAATAGTGACTGTCTGTGGCACCTTACAGCCCCCTTGGCATTCCCAGTACCCAGGGCACAAACAGCCCCCCCCCAGCCCAATAAATAGTGACTGTCTGTCTGCCACCTTTACAGCCCCCCTGGCATTCCCAGTACCAGAGGCCAAACGCCCCCCAGCCCAAATAAATAGTGACTGTCTGTGGCACCTTACAGTCTTCCACCCCCTGGCATTCCCGTACCCAGAGGCAACAAACAGCCCCCCCAGCCCAATAAATAGTGAACTGTCTGTGGCCTTACAGCCCCCCTGGCATTCCCAGTACCCAGAGACAAAAACAGCCCCCCCAGCCCAATAAAAGTTCTGTCTGTGTGCTCCTTTACAGCCCCCTGGCATTCCCAGTCACCCAGAGGCAAAAACTAGCCCCCCCAACCAAAATAAATAGTGACTGTCTGTGGCACCTTACAGCCCCCCTGGCATTCCCATACCAGAGAACAAAAGCCCCCCCCCCAGAATAAATAGTGACTAAAGGCACCTTTACCAGCCCCCCCGGCATTCGAGTACCCAGAGGAACCAAACACCCCCGCTAATAAATAGTGACTGTCTGTGGCACCTTACAGCCCCCCTGGTAATTCCCAGTACCCAGACCGGCCAAAACAGCCCCCCAGCCCAATAAAATAGTGACTGTCTGTGGCACCTTAACAGGCCCCCTGGCATTCCCAGTACCCAGAGCACAAACAGCCCCCCCAGCCCAATAAATAAGTGACTGTCTGTGGCACCTTAAAGCCCCCCTGGCAATTCCAGTACCCAGGAGGCACAAACAGCCCCCCCAGCCCAATAAATAGTGACTGTCTGTTGCACATTAAAGCGCCCCCCTGGCTATTCCAGTCCCCAGAGGCACAAACAGCCCCCCCAGCCCAACATAAACTGTGGACTGTTTTTTTTTTTTTGAGACTAGGGGTGGCTCGTTTTGTGCCTCTGGGTACTGGGAATGCCAGGGGGCTGTAAGGTGCCACAGACAGTCACTATTTATTGGGCTGGGGGGGCTGTTTGTGCCTCTGGGTACTGGAATGCAGGGGGCTGTAAGGTGCCACGACAGTCACTATTTATTGGGCTGGGGGGGCTGTTTGTGCCTCTGGGTACTGGGAATGCCAGGGGGCTGTAAGGTGCCACAGACAGTCACTATTTATTGGGCTGGGGGGGCTGTTTGTGCCTCTGGGTATGGGAATGCCAGGGGGCTGTAAGGTGCCACAGACAGTCACTATTTATTGGGCTGGGGGGGGCTGTTTGTGCCTCTGGGTACTGGAATGCCAGGGGGGCTGTAAGGTGCCCACAGACAGTCACCTATTTATTGGGCTGGGGGGGGGGCTGTTTGTGCCTCTGGGTACTGGGAATGCCAGGGGGCTGTAAGGTGCCACAGACAGTCACTATTTATTGGGCTGGGGGGGGGCTGTTTGTGCCTCTGGGTACTGGAATGCCAGGGGGGCTGTAAGGTGCCACAGACAGTCACTATTTATTGGCTGGGGGGGCTGTTTGTGCCTCTGGGTACTGGGAATGCCAGGGGGGCTGTAAGGTGCCAACAGACAGTCACTATTTATTGGGCTGGGGGGGGCTGTTTGTGCCTCTGGGTACTGGGAATGCCAGGGGGGCTGTAAGGTGCCACAGACAGTCCACTATTTATTGGGCTGGGGGGGGCTGTTTATGCCTCTGGGTACTGGGAATGCCAGGGGGCTGTAAGGTGCCACAGACAGTCACTATTTATTGGGCTGGGGGGGGGCTGTTTGTGCCTCTGGGTACTGGGAATGCCAGGGGGGCTGTAAGGTGCCACAGACAGTCACTATTTTATTGGGCTGGGGGGGCTGTTTGTGCCTCTGGGTACTGGGAATGCCAGGGGGGGCTGTAAGGTGCCACAGACAGTCACTATTTATTGGCTGGGGGGCTGTTTGTGCCTCTGGGTACTGGGAATGCCAGGGGGGCTGTAAGGTGCCACAGACAGTCACTATTTATTGGGCTGGGGGGGCTGTTTGTCCTCTGGGTACTGGGAATGCCAGGGGGGCTGTAAGGTGCCACAGACAGTCACTATTTATTGGGCTGGGGGGGCTGTTTGTGCTTCTGGGTACTGGGAATGCCAGGGGGGCTGTAAGGTGCCACAGACAGTCACTATTTATTGGGCTGGGGGGGCTGTTTGTGCCTCTGGGTACTGGGAATGCCAGGGGGGCTGTAAGGTGCCAACAAGTCACTATTTATTGGGCTGGGGGCTTGTTTGTGCCTCTGGGTACTGGGAATGCCAGGGGGCTGTAAGGTGCCACAGACAGTCACTATTTATTGGGCTGGGGGGGCTGTTTGTTGCCTCTGGGTACTGGGAATGCAGGGGGGCTGTAAGGTGCCACAGACAGTCACTATTTATTGGGCTGGGGGGCTGTTGTTGCTCTGGGTACTGGGAATGCCAGGGGGGCTGTAAGGTGCCACAGACAGTCACTATTTATTGGGCTGGGGGGGGCTGTTTGTGCCTCTGGGTACTGGGAATGCCAGGGGGGCTGTAAGGTGCCACAGACAGTCACTATTTATTGGGTGGGGGGGGCTGTTTGTTCCTCTGGGTACTGGGAATGCCAGGGGGGCTGTAAGGTGCCACAGACAGTCACTATTTATTGGGCTGGGGGGGCTGTTTGTGCTCTGGGTACTGGGAATGCCAGGGGGGCTGTAAGGTGCCACAGACAGTCACTATTTATTGGGCTGGGGGGCTGTTTGTGCCTCTGGGTACTGGGAATGCCAGGGGGGCTGTAAGGTGCCACAGACAGTCACTATTTATTGGGCTGGGGGGGCTTTTTGTGCCTCTGGGTACTGGGAATGCCAGGGGGGCTGTAAGGTGCCACAGACAGTCACTATTTATTGGGCTGGGGGGGCTGTTTGTGCCTCTGGGTACTGGGAATGCAGGGGGGCTGTAAGGTGCCACAGACAGTCACTATTTATTGGGCTGGGGGGGCTGTTTTTGTCCTCTGGGTACTGGGAATGCCAGGGGGGCTGTAAGGTGCCACAGACAGTCACTATTTATTGGGCTGGGGGGGGCTGTTTTGTGCTCTTGGGTACTGGGAATGCCAGGGGGGCTGTAAGGTGCCACAGACAGTCACTATTTATTGGTGGGGGGGGGGCTGTTTGTCCTCTGGGTACTGGGAATGCCAGGGGGGCTGTAAGGTGCCACAGACAGTCACTATTTATTGGGCTGGGGGGGCTGTTTGTGCCTCTGGGTACTGGGAATGCCAGGGGGGCTGTAAGGTGCCACAGACAGTCACTATTTATTGGGCTGGGGGGGCTGTTTTGTGCCTCTGGGTACTGGGAATGCCAGGGGGCTGTAAGGTGCAACAGACAGTCACTATTTATTGGGCTGGGGGGGCGTTTTGTCCTCTGGGTACTGGGAATGCCAGGGGGGCTGTAAGGTGCCACAGAACAGTCACTATTTATTGGGCTGGGGGGCTGTTTGTTCTCTGGGTACTGGGAATGCCAGGGGGGCTGTAAGGTGCCACAGACAGTCACTATTTATTGGGCTGGGGGGGCTGTTTGTCCTCTGGGTACTGGAATGCCAGGGGGCTGTAAGGTGCCACAGACAGTCACTATTTATTGGGCTGGGGGGCTGTTTTGTGCTCTGGGTACTGGGAATGCCAGGGGGGCTGTAAGGTGCCACAGACACCATATTTATTGGTTGGGGGGGGGCTGTTTGTGGCCTC
>NC_030684.2:14431307-14450984 GCF_000004195.4 Xenopus tropicalis
ATGTGGCACCTTACAGCCCCCCTGGCATTCCCAGTACCCAGAGGCACAAACAGCCCCCCCAGCCCAATAAATAGTGACTGTCTGTGGCACCTTACAGCCCCCCTGGCATTCCCAGTACCCAGAGGCACAAACAGCCCCCCCCAGCCCAATAAATAGTGACTGTCTGTGGCACCTTACAGCCCCCCTGGCATTCCCAGTACCCAGAGCACAAACAGCCCCCCCAGCCCAATAAATAGTGACTGTCTGTGGCACCTTACAGCCCCCCTGGCATTCCCAGTACCCAGAGGACAAACAGCCCCCCCAGCCCAATAAATAGTGACTGTCTGTGCACCTTACAGCCCCCCTGGCATTCCCAGTACCAGAGAGCACAAACAGCCCCCCCAGCCCAATAAATAGTGACTGTCTGTGGCACCTTACAGCCCCCCTGGCATTCCCAGTACCCAGAGGCACAAACAGCCCCCCCAGCCCAATAAATAGTGACTGTCTGTGGCACCTTCAGCCCCCCTGGCATTCCCAGTACCCAGAGGCAACAAACAGCCCCCCCAGCCCAATAAATAGTGACTGTCTGTGGCACCTTACAGCCCCCCTGGCATTCCCAGTACCCAGAGGCACAAAACAGCCCCCCAGCCCAATAAAAAATGACTGTCTGTGGCACCTTACAGCCCCCCGCATTCCAGTACCAGAGGCACAAAACCCCCCCCCAGCCCAATAAATAGTGACTGTCTGTGGCACCTTACAGCCCCCCTGGCATTCCCAGTACCCAGAGGCACAAACAGCCCCCCCCAGCCCAATAAATAGTGACTGTCTGTGGCACCTTACAGCCCCCCTGGCATTCCCAGTACCCAGAGGCACAAAACAGCCCCCCCCAGCCCAATAAATAGTGACTGTCTGTGGCACCTTACAGCCCCCTGGCATTCCCAGTACCCAGAGGCACAAACAGCCCCCCCAGCCCAATAAATAGTGACTGTCTGTGGCACCTTACAGCCCCCCTGGCATTCCCAGTACCCAGAGGCACAAACAGCCCCCCCAGCCCAATAAATAGTGACTATCTGTGGCACCTTATAGCCCCCCTGGCATTCCCAGTACCCAGAGGCACAAACAGCCCCCCCAGCCCAATAAATAGTGACTGTCTGTGGCACCTTACAGCCCCCCTGGCATTCCCTGAGTACCCAGAGGCACAACAGCCCCCCCCCAGCCCAATAAATAGTGACTGTCTGTGGCACCTTACAGCCCCCCTGGCATTCCCAGTACCCAGAGGCACAAACAGCCCCCCCAGCCCAATAAATAGTGACTGTCTGTGGCACCTTACAGCCCCCCTGGCATTCCAGGTACCCAGAGGACACAAACAGCCCCCCCAGCCCAATAAATAGTGACTGTCTGTGGCACCTTACAGCCCCCCTGGCATTCCCAGTACCCAGAGGCCAACAAACAGCCCCCCCAGCCCAATAAATAGTGACTGTCTGTGGCACCTTACAGCCCCCCTGGCATTCCCAGTACCCAGAGGAACAAACAGCCCCCCCAGCCCAATAAATAGTGACTGTTCTGTGGCACCTTATAGCCCCCCTGGCATTCCCAGTACCCAGAGGCACAAACAGCCCCCCCAGCCCAATAAATAGTGACTGTCTGTGGACCTTACAGCCCCCCTGGCATTCCCAGTACCCAGAGGCACAAACAGCCCCCCCAGCCCAATAAATAGTGACTGTCTGTGGCACCTTACAGCCCCCTGGCATTCCCAGTACCAGAGGCACAAACAGCCCCCCCAGCCCAATAAATAGTGACTGTCTGTGGCACCTTACAGCCCCCTGGCATTCCCAGTACCCAGAGGCACAAACAGCCCCCCCAGCCCAAAAAAATAGTGACTGTCTGTGGCACCTTACAGCCCCCCTGGCATTCCCAGTACCCAGAGGCACAAACAGCCCCCCCAGCCCATAAATAGTGACTGTCTGTGGCACCTTACAGCCCCCCTGGCATTCCCAGTACCAGAGGCACAAACAGCCCCCCCAGCCCAATAAATAGTGACTGTCTGTGGCACCTTACAGCCCCCCTGGCATTCCCAGTACCCAGAGGCACAAACAGCCCCCCCCCCAGCCCAATAAATAGTGACTGTCTGTGGCACCTTACAGCCCCCCTGGCATTTCCCAGTACCCAGAGGCACAAACAGCGCCCCCCCAGCCCAATAAATAGTGACTGTCTGTGGCACCTTACAGCCCCCCTGGCATTCCCAGTACCCAGAGGCACAAAAAGCCCCCCCAGCCTAATAAATAGTGACTGTCTGTGGCACCTTACAGCCCCCCTGGCATTCCCAGTACCCAGAGGCACAAACAGCCCCCCCAACCCAATAAATAGTGACTGTCTGTGGCACCTTACAGCCCCCCTGGCATTCCAGTACTCAGAGGCACAAACAGCCCCCCCACTATTATTGGTGACTGTTTGTGCCTCTGGGTACTGGGAATGCCAGGGGGGCTGTAAGGTGCCACAGACAGTCACTATTTATTGGGCTGGGGGGGCTGTTTGTGCCTCTGGTACTGGGAATGCCAGGGGGGCTGTAAGGTGCACAGAACAGTCACTATTTATTGGCTGGGGGGGGCTGTTTGTGCCTCTGGGTACTGGGAATGCCAGGGGGGGCTGTAAGGTGCCACAGACAGTCACTATTTATTGGCTGGGGGGGCTTGTTTGTCCTCTGGTACTGGAATGCCAGGGGGGCTTTAAGGTGCCACAGACAGTCACTATTTATTGGGCTGGGGGGGGCTGTTTTGTCCTCTGGGTACTGGGAATGCCAGGGGGGCTGTAAGGTGCCACAGACATCACTATTTATTGGCTGGGGGGGGGGTGTTTGTGCTCTGGGTACTGGGATGCCAGGGGGGGCTGTAAAGGTGCCAGCAGACAGTCACTATTTATTGGGCTGGGGGGGGCTGTTTGTGCCTCTGGGTACTGGAATGCCCAGGGGGGGCTGTAAGGTGCCAAGACAGTCACTATTTATTGGGCTGGGGGGGCTGTTTGTGCCTGCTGGTACTGGGAATGCCAGGGGGGGCTGTAAGGTGCCACAGACAGTCACTATTTATTGGGCTGGGGGGGGCTGTTTGTGCTCTGGGTACTGGGAATGCCAGGGGGGCTGTAAGGTGCCACAGACAGTCACTATTTATTGGGCTGGGGGGGGGCTGTTTGTGCCTCTGGGTACTGGGAATGCCAGGGGGGGCTGTAAGGTGCCACAGACAGTCACTATTTATTGGGCTGGGGGGGGGGCTGTTTGTGCCTCTGGGTACTGGGAATGCCAGGGGGGCTGTAAGGTGCCACGACAGTCACTATTTATTGGGCTGGGGGGGGGCTGTTTGTTGCCTCTGGGTACTGGGAATGCCAGGGGGGCTGTAAGGTGCCACAGACAGTCACTATTTATTGGGCTGGGGGGGCTGTTTGTGCCTCTGGGTACTGGGAATGCCAGGGGGGGCTGTAAGGTGCCACAGACAGTCACTATTTATTGGGCTGGGGGGGGCTGTTTGTTGCCTCTGGGTACTGGGAATGCCAGGGGGGCTGTAAGGTGCCACAGACAGTCACTATTTATTGGGCTGGGGGGGGCTGTTTGTTGCCTCTGGGTACTGGGAATGCCAGGGGGGCTGTAAGGTGCCACAGACAGTCACTATTTATTGGGCTGGGGGGGGGCTGTTTGTGCCTCTGGGTACTGGGAATGCCAGGGGGGCTGTAAGGTGCCACAGACAGTCACTAATTTATTGGGCTGGGGGGGGGCTGTTGTGTCTCTGGGTACTGGGAATGCCAGGGGGGCTGTTAAGGTGCCCACAGACAGTCACTATTTATTGGGCTGGGGGGGGGGCTGTTGTGCCTCTGGGTTACTGGAATGCCAGGGGGGCTGTAAGGTGCCACAGACAGTCACTATTTATTGGGCTGGGGGGGGGCTGTTGTTCCTCTGGTACTGGGAATGCAGGGGGCTGTAAGGTGCCACAGACAGTCACTATTTATTGGGCTGGGGGGGGGCTGTTTGTTCCTCTGGGTACTGGGAAGCCAGGGGGGCTGTAAGTGCCACAGACAGTCACTATTTATTGGGCTGGGGGGCTGTTTGTGCCTCTGGGTACTGGGAATGCCAGGGGGGCTGTAAGGTGCCACAGACAGTCACTATTTATTGGGCTGGGGGGGTGCTGTTTGTTCCTCTGGGTACTGGAATGCCAGGGGGGCTGTAAGGTGCCACAGACAGTCACTATTTATTGGGCTGGGGGGGCTGTTTGTGCCTCTGGGTACTGGGAATGCCAGGGGGCTGTAAAGGTTGCCACAGACAGTCACTATTTTATTGGGCTGGGGGGGCTGTTTGTGCCTCTGGGTACTGGGAATGCCAGGGGGGCTGTAAGGTGCCACAGACAGTCACTTTTATTGGGCTGGGGGGGCTGTGCCTCTGGTACTGGAATGCCAGGGGGGCTGTAAGGTGCCACAGACAGTCACTTTTTATTGGGCTGGGGGGGCTGTTTGTGCCTCTGGGTACTGGGCAATGCCAGGGGGGCTGTTAAGTGCTACAGACAGTCACTATTTATTGGGCTGGGGGGGCTGTTTGTGCCTCTGGGTACTGGGAATGCCAGGGGGGCTGTAAGGTGCCACAGACAGTCACTATTTATTGGGCTGGGGGGCTGTTTGTGCCTCTGGGTACTGGGAATGCCAGGGGGGCTTTAAGTGCCACAGACAGTCACTATTTATTGGGCTGGGGGGGCTGTTTGTGCCTCTGGGTACTGGGAATGCCAGGGGGGCTGTAAGGTGCCACAGACAGTCACTATTTATTGGGCTGGGGGGGGGCTGTTTGTGCCTCTGGGTACTGGGAATGCCAGGGGGGCTGTAAGGTGCCACAGACAGTCACTATTTATTGGGCTGGGGGGGCTGTTTGTGCCTCTGGGTACTGGGAATGCCAGGGGGGCTGTAAGGTGCCACAGACAGTCACTATTTATTGGGCTGGGGGGGGCTGTTTGTGCCTCTGGGTACTGGGAATGCCAGGGGGGCTGTAAGGTGCCACAGACAGTCACTATTTATTGGGCTGGGGGGGCTGTTTGTGCTCTGGGTACTGGGAATGCCAGGGGGGGCTGTAAGGTGCCACAGACAGTCACTATTTATTGGGCTGGGGGGGGCTGTTTGTGCCTCTGGGTACTGGGAATGCCAGGGGGGCTGTAAGGTGCCACAGACAGTCACTATTTATTGGGCTGGGGGGGGCTGTTTGTGCCTCTGGGTACTGGGAATGCCAGGGGGGCTGTAAGGTGCCACAGACAGTCACTATTTATTGGGCTGGGGGGGGGCTGTTTGTGCCTCTGGGTACTGGGAATGCCAGGGGGGCTGTAAGGTGCCACAGACAGTCACTATTTATTGGGCTGGGGGGGGGCTGTTTGTGCCTCTGGGTACTGGGAATGCCAGGGGGGCTGTAAGGTGCCACAGACAGTCACTATTTATTGGGCCGGGGGGGGGGCTGTTTGTGCCTCTGGGTACTGGGAATGCCAGGGGGGCTGTAAGGTGCCACAGACAGTCACTATTTATTGGCTGGGGGGGGGGCTGTTTGTGCCTCTGGGTACTGGGAATGCCAGGGGGGCTGTAAGGTGCCACAGACAGTCACTATTTATTGGGCTGGGGGGGGCTGTTTGTGCCTCTGGGTACTGGGAATGCCAGGGGGGCTGTAAGGTGCCACAGACAGTCACTATTTATTGGGCTGGGGGGGGCTGTTTGTGCCTCTGGGTACTGGGAATGCCAGGGGGGCTGTAAGGTGCCACAGACAGTCACTATTTATTGGGCTGGGGGGGCTGTTTGTGCCTCTGGGTACTGGGAATGCCAGGGGGGCTGTAAGGTGCCACAGACAGTCACTATTTATTGGGCTGGGGGGGGCTGTTTGTGCCTCTGGGTACTGGGAATGCCAGGGGGGCTGTAAGGTGCCACAGACAGTCACTATTTATTGGGCTGGGGGGGCTGTTTGTGCCTCTGGGTACTGGGAATGCCAGGGGGGCTGTAAGGTGCCACAGACAGTCACTATTTATTGGGCTGGGGGGGGCTGTTTGTGCCTCTGGGTACTGGGAATGCCAGGGGGGGCTGTAAGGTGCCACAGACAGTCACTATTTATTGGGGCTGGGGGGGGGGGCTGTTTGTGCCTCTGGGTACTGGGAATGCCAGGGGGGCTGTAAGGTTGCCACAGACAGTCACTATTTATTGGGCTGGGGGGGCTGTTTGTGCTCTGGGTACTGGGAATGCCAGGGGGGCTGTAAGGTGCCACAGACAGTCACTATTTATTGGGCTGGGGGGGGGGCTGTTTGTGCCTCTGGGTACTGGGAATGCAGGGGGCTGTAAGGTGCCACAGACAGTCACTATTTATTGGGCTGGGGGGGGGCTGTTTGTGCCTCTGGGTACTGGGAATGCCAGGGGGGGCTGTAAGGTGCCACAGACAGTCACTATTTATTGGGCTGGGGGGGGGCTGTTTTGTGCCTCTGGTACTGGGAATGCCAGGGGGGGCTGTAAGGTGCCACAGACAGTCACTATTTATTGGGCTGGGGGGGGGGCTGTTTGTGCCTCTGGGTACTGGGAATGCCAGGGGGGCTGTAAGGTGCCACAGACAGTCACTATTTATTGGGCTGGGGGGGCTGTTTGTGCCTCTGGGTACTGGGAATGCCAGGGGGGCTGTAAGGTGCCACAGACAGTCACTATTTATTGGGCTGGGGGGGGCTGTTTGTGCCTCTGGGTACTGGGAATGCCAGGGGGGCTGTAAGGTGCCACAGACAGTCACTATTTATTGGGCTGGGGGGGGGCTGTTTGTGCCTCTGGGTACTGGGAATGCCAGGGGGGGCCTGTAAGGTGCCACAGACAGTCACTATTTATTGGGCTGGGGGGGGCTGTTTGTGCCTCTGGGTACTGGGAATGCCAGGGGGGGCTGTAAGGTGCCACAGACAGTCACTATTTATTGGGCTGGGGGGGGGCTGTTTGTGCCTCTGGGTACTGGGAATGCCAGGGGGGCTGTAAGGTGCCACAGACAGTCACTATTTATTGGGCTGGGGGGGCTGTTTGTGCCTCTGGGTACTGGGAATGCCGGGGGGCTGTAAGGTGCCACAGACAGTCACTATTTATTGGGCTGGGGGGGGCTGTTTGTGCCTCTGGGTACTGGGAATGCCAGGGGGGCTGTAAGGTGCCACAGACAGTCACTATTTATTGGGCTGGGGGGGCTGTTTGTGCCTCTGGGTACTGGGAATGCCAGGGGGGCTGTAAGGTGCCACAGACAGTCACTATTTATTGGGCTGGGGGGGGCTGTTTGTGCCTCTGGGTACTGGGAATGCCAGGGGGGCTGTAAGGTGCCACAGACAGTCACTATTTATTGGGCTGGGGGGGCTGTTTGTGCCTCTGGGTACTGGGAATGCCAGGGGGGCTGTAAGGTGCCACAGACAGTCACTATTTATTGGGCTGGGGGGGCTGTTTGTGCCTCTGGGTACTGGGAATGCCAGGGGGGCTGTAAGGTGCCACAGACAGTCACTATTTATTGGGCTGGGGGGGGCTGTTTGTGCCTCTGGGTACTGGGAATGCCAGGGGGGCTGTAAGGTGCCACAGACAGTCACTATTTATTGGGCTGGGGGGGGGCTGTTTGTGCCTCTGGGTACTGGGAATGCCAGGGGGGCTGTAAGGTGCCACAGACAGTCACTATTTATTGGGCTGGGGGGGGGCTGTTTGTGCCTCCTGGGTACTGGGATGCCGGGGGGGCTGTAAGGTGCCACAGACAGTCCACTATTTATTGGGCTGGGGGGGGGCTGTTTGTGCCTCTGGGTACTGGGAATGCCAGGGGGGCTGTAAGGTGCCACAGACAGTCACTATTTATTGGGCTGGGGGGGGCTGTTTGTGCCTCTGGGTACTGGGATGCCAAGGGGGCTGTAAGGTGCCACAGACAGTCACTATTTATTGGGCTGGGGGGGGCTGTTTGGTGCCTCTGGGTACTGGGAATGCCAGGGGGGGCTGTAAGGTGCCACAGACAGTCACTATTTATTGGGCTGGGGGGGCTGTTTGTGCCTCTGGGTACTGGGAATGCCAGGGGGGCTGTAAGGTGCCACAGACAGTCCACTATTTATTGGGCTGGGGGGGCTGTTTGTGCCTCTGGGTACTGGGAATGCCAGGGGGGCTGTAAGGTGCCACAGACAGTCACTATTTATTGGGCTGGGGGGGGGGCTGTTTGTGCTCTGGGTACTGGGAATGCCAGGGGGGGCTGTAAGGTGCCACAGACAGTCACTATTTATTGGGCTGGGGGGGCTGTTTGTGCCTCTGGGTACTGGGAATGCCAGGGGGGCTGTAAGGTGCCACAGACAGTCACTATTTATTGGGCTGGGGGGGGCTGTTTGTGCCTCTGGGTACTGGGAATGCCAGGGGGGCTGTAAGGTGCCACAGACAGTCACTATTTATTGGGCTGGGGGGGCTGTTTGTGCCTCTGGGTACTGGGAATGCCAGGGGGGCTGTAAGGTGCCTACAGACAGTCACTATTTATTGGGCTGGGGGGGCTGTTTGTGCCTCTGGGTACTGGGAATGCCAGGGGGGCTGGTAAGGTGCCACAGACAGTCACTATTTATTGGGCTGGGGGGGGGCTGTTTGTGCCTCTGGGTACTGGGAATGCCAGGGGGGCTGTAAGGTGCCACAGACAGTCACTATTTATTGGGCTGGGGGGGGCTGTTTGTGCCTCTGGGTACTGGGAATGCCAGGGGGGCTGTAAGGTGCCACAGACAGTCACTATTATTGGGGCTGGGGGGGCTGTTTGTGCCTCTGGGTACTGGGAATGCCAGGGGGCTGTAAGGTGCCACAGACAGTCACTATTTATTGGGCTGGGGGGGCTGTTTGTGCCTCTGGGTACTGGGAATGCCAGGGGGGGCTGTAAGGTGCCACAGACAGTCACTATTTATTTGGCTGGGGGGGGGCTGTTTGTGCCTCTGGGTACTGGGAATCCAGGGGGCTGTAAGGTGCCACAGACAGTCACTATTTATTTGGGGCTGGGGGGGGCTGTTTGTGCCTCTGGGTACTGGGAATGCCAGGGGGGGCTGTAAGGTGCCACAGACAGTCACTATTTATTGGGCTGGGGGGGCTGTTTGTGCCTCTGGGTACTGGGAATGCCAGGGGGGGCTGTAAGGTGCCACAGACAGTCACTATTTATTGGGCTGGGGGGGGGCTGTTTGTGCCTCTGGGTACTGGGAATGCCAGGGGGGCTGTAAGGTGCCACAGACAGTCACTATTTATTGGGCTGGGGGGGGGGCTGTTTGTGCCTCTGGGGTACTGGGAATGCCAGGGGGCTGTAAGGTGCCCAGACAGTCACTATTTATTGGGCTGGGGGGGGCTGTTTGTCCTCTGGGTACTGGGAATGCCAGGGGGGCTGTAAGGTGCCACAGACAGTCACTATTTATTGGGCTGGGGGGGCTGTTTGTGCCCTCTGGGTACTGGGGATGCCGGGGGGCTGTAAGGTGCCACAGACAGTTACTATTTATTGGGCTGGGGGGGGCTGTTTGTGCCTCTGGGTACTGGGAATGCCAGGGGGGGCTGTAAGGTGCCACAGACAGTCACTATTTATTGGGCTGGGGGGGCTGTTTGTGCCTCTGGGTACTGGGAATGCCAGGGGGGGCTGTAAGGTGCCACAGACAGTCACTATTTATTGGGCTGGGGGGGGGCTGTTTGTGCCTCTGGGTACTGGGAATGCCAGGGGGGCTGTAAGGTGCCACAGACAGTCACTATTTATTGGGCTGGGGGGGGCTGTTTGTGCCTCTGGGTACTGGGAATGCCAGGGGGGCTGTAAGGTGCCACAGACAGTCACTATTTATTGGGCTGGGGGGGCTGTTTGTGCCTCTGGGTACTGGGAATGCCAGGGGGGCTGTAAGGTGCCACAGACAGTCACTATTTATTGGGCTGGGGGGGCTGTTTGTGCCTCTGGGTACTGGGAATGCCAGGGGGGCTGTAAGGTGCCACAGACAGTCACTATTTATTGGGCTGGGGGGGCTGTTTGTGCCTCTGGGTACTGGGAATGCCAGGGGGGCTGTAAGGTGCCACAGACAGTCACTATTTATTGGGCTGGGGGGGGCTGTTTGTGCCTCTGGGTACTGGATGCCAGGGGGCTGTAAGGTGCCACAGACAGTCACTATTTATTGGGCTGGGGGGGGCTGTTTGTGCCTCTGGGTACTGGGATGCCAGGGGGCTGTAAGGTGCCACAGACAGTCACTATTTATTGGGCTGGGGGGGGCTTGTTTGTGCCTCTGGGTACTGGGAAATGCCAGGGGGGGCTGTAAGGTGCCACAGACAGTCACTATTTATTGGGCTGGGGGGGGCTGTTTGTGGCCTCTGGTACTGGGAATGCCAGGGGGGCTGTAAGGTGCCACAGACAGTCACTATTTATTGGGCTGGGGGGGGGCTGTTTGTGCCTCTGGGTACTGGGAATGGCCAGGGGGGCTGTAAGGTGCCACAGACAGTCACTATTTATTGGGCTGGGGGGGGGCTGTTTGTGCCTCTGGGTACTGGGAAATGCCAGGGGGGCTGTAAGGTGCCACATACAGTCACTATTTATTGGGCTGGGGGGGCTGTTTGTGCCTCTGGGTACTGGGAATGCCAGGGGGGCTGTAAGGTGCCACAGACAGTCACTATTTTTTGGGCTGGGGGGCTGTTTGTGCCTCTGGGTACTGGGAATGCCAGGGGGGGCTGTAAGGTGCCACAGACAGTCACTTTATTGGGCTGGGGGGGGCTGTTTGTTGCCTCTGGGTACTGGGAATGCCAGGGGGGCTGTAAGGTGCCACAGACAGTCACTATTTATTGGGCTGGGGGGGCTGTTTGTGCCTCTGGGTACTGGGAATGCCAGGGGGGCTGTAAGGTCCACAGACAGTCACTATTTATTGGGCTGGGGGGGCTGTTTGTGCCTCTGGGTACTGGGAATGCCGAGGGGGGCTGTAAGGTGCCACAGACAGTCACTATTTATTGGGCTGGGGGGGCTGTTTGTGCCTCTGGGTACTGGGAATGCCAGGGGGGGCTGTAAGGTGCCACAGACAGTCACTATTTATTGGGCTGGGGGGGCTTGTTTGTGCCTCTGGTATGGAATGCCGGGGGGGCTGTAAGGTGCCACAGACAGTCACTATTTATTGGGCTGGGGGGGCTGTTTGTGCTCTGGGTACTGGGAATGCCAGGGGGGGCTGTAAAGGTGCCACAGACAGTCACTATTTATTGGGCTGGGGGGGCTGTTTGTGCCTCTGGGTACTGGGAATGCCAGGGGGGGCTGTAAGGTGCCACAGACAGTCACTATTATTGGGCTGGGGGGGGGGGCTGTTTGTGCCTCTGGGTACTGGGAATGGGCCAGGGGGGCTGTAAGGTGCCACAGACAGTCACTATTTATTGGGCTGGGGGGGGCTGTTTGTGCCTCTGGGTACTGGGAATGCCAGGGGGGCTGGTAAGGTGCCAACAGACAGTCACTTATTTATTGGGCTGGGGGGGCTGTTTGGTGCCTCTGGGTACTGGGAATGCCAGGGGGGCTGTAAGGTGCCACAGACAGTCACTATTTATTGGGCTGGGGGGGCTGTTTGTGCCTCTGGGTACTGGGAATGCCAGGGGGGGCTGTAAGGTGCCACAGACAGTCACTATTTATTGGGCTGGGGGGGCTGTTTGTGCTCTGGGTACTGGGAATGCCAGGGGGGCTGTAAGGTGCCACCAGACAGTCACTATTTATTGGGCTGGGGGGGGGCTGTTTGGTGCCTCTGGGTACTGGGAATTGCCAGGGGGGCTGTAAGGTGCCACAGACAGTCACTATTTATTGGGCTGGGGGGGGCTGTTTGTGCTCTGGGTACTGGGAATGCCAGGGGGGCTGTAAGGTGGCCACAGACAGTCACTATTTATTGGGCTGGGGGGGGCTGTTTGTGCCTCTGGGTACTGGGAATGCCAGGGGGGCTGTAAGGTGCCACAGACAGTCCACTATTTATTGGGCTGGGGGGGGGCTGTTTGTGCCTCTGGGTACTGGGAATGCCAGGGGGGCTGTAAGGTGCCACAGACAGTCACTATTTATTGGGCTGGGGGGGGGGCTGTTTGTGCCTCTGGGTACTGGGAATGCCAGGGGGGCTGTAAGGTGCCACAGACAGTCACTATTTATTGGGCTGGGGGGGCTGTTTGTGGCCTCTGGGTACTGGGAATGCCAGGGGGGCTGTAAGGTGCCACAGCAGTCACTATTTATTGGGCTGGGGGGGGCTGTTTGTGCCTCTGGGTACTGGGAATGCCAGGGGGGGGCTGTAAGGTGCCACAGACAGTCACTATTTATTGGGCTGGGGGGGGCTGTTTGTGCCTCTGGGTACTGGGAATGCCAGGGGGGGCTGTAAGGTGCCACAGACAGTCACTATTTATTGGGCTGGGGGGGGCTGTTTGTGCCTCTGGGTACTGGGAATGCCAGGGGGGCTGTAAGGTGCCACAGACAGTCACTATTTATTGGGCTGGGGGGGCTGTTTGTGCCCTCTGGGTACTGGGAATGCCAGGGGGGCTGTAAGGTGCCACAGACAGTCACTATTTATTGGGCTGGGGGGGGGCTGTTTGTGCCTCTGGTACTGGGAATGCCAGGGGGGCTGTAAGGTGCCACAGACAGTCACTATTTATTGGGCTGGGGGGGGGGGCTGTTTGTGCCTCTGGGTACTGGAATGCCAGGGGGGGGCTGTAAGGTGCCACAGACAGTCACTATTTATTGGGCTGGGGGGGGCTGTTTGTGCCTCTGGGTACTGGGAATGCCAGGGGGGCTGTAAGGTGCCACAAGACAGTCACTATTTATTGGGCTGGGGGGGCTGTTTGTGCCTCTGGGTACTGGGAATGCCAGGGGGGGCTGTAAGGTGCCACAGACAGTCACTATTTATTGGGCTTGGGGGGGGCTGTTTGTTGCCTCTGGGTACTGGGAATGCCAGGGGGGCTGTAAGGTGCCACAGACAGTCACTATTTATTGGGCTGGGGGGGCTGTTTGTGCCTCTGGGTACTGGGAATGCCAGGGGGGCTGTAAGGTGCCACAGACAGTCACTATTTATTGGGCTGGGGGGGCTGTTTGTGCCTCTGGGTACTGGGAATGCCAGGGGGGCTGTAAGGTGCCACAGACAGTCACTATTTATTGGGCTGGGGGGGGCTGTTTGTGCCTCTGGGTACTGGGATGCCAGGGGGGGCTGTAAGGTGGCCACAGACAGTCACTAATTTATTGGGCTGGGGGGGGCTGTTTGTGCCTCTGGGTACTGGGATGCCTAGGGGGGGGGCTGTAAGGTTTGGCCCAAAAAAAACAGCCACTATTATTGGGCTGGGGGGGCTGTTTGTGCCTCTGGGGTACTGGGAATGCCAGGGGGGCCTGTAAGGTGCCACAGACAGTCACTATTTATTGGGCTGGGGGGGCCTTTTGTGGCCTCTGGGTACTGGGAATGCGCCAGGGGGGGGCTTTAAGGTGCCACCAGACACTGCACTAATTTATTGGGCTGGGGGGGGGGCTGTTTGGTTGCCTCTGGTACTGGGAATGCCAGGGGGGCTGTAGGTTCCACAGACAATCACTATTTATTGGGCTGGGGGGCTGTTTGTGGCCTCTGGGTACTGGGAATGCCAGGGGGGCTGTAAGGTGGCCACAGACAGTCACTATTTATTGGGCTGGGGGCTGTTTGTGCCTCTGGGTACTGGGAATGCCAGGGGGGCTGTAAGGTGCCACAGACAGTCACTATTTATTGGGCTGGGGGGGGCTGTTTGTGCCTCTGGGTACTGGAATGCCAGGGGGGCTGTAAGGTGCCACAGACATCCTATTTATTGGGCTGGGGGGCTGTTTGTGCCTCTGGGTACTGGGAATGCCAGGGGGCTGTAAGGTGCCACAGACAGTCACTATTTATTGGGCTGGGGGGGCTGTTTGTGCCTCTGGGTACTGGGATGCCAGGGGGGCTGTAAGGTGCCACAGAACAGTCACTATTTATTGGGGCTGGGGGGGGCTGTTTGTGCCTCTGGGTACTGGGAATGCCAGGGGGGGCTGTAAGGTGCCACAGACAGTCACTATTTATTGGGCTGGGGGGGCTGTTTGTGCCTCTGGTACTGGGAATGCCAGGGGGGGCTGTAAGGTGCCACGAGACAGTCACTATTTATTGGGCTGGGGGGGCTGTTTGTGCCTCTGGGTACTGGGAATGCCAGGGGGGCTGTAAGGTGCCACAGACAGTCACTATTTATTGGGCTGGGGGGGCTGTTTGTGCCTCTGGGTACTGGGAATGCCAGGGGGGCTGTAAGGTGCCACAGACAGTCACTATTTATTGGGCTGGGGGGGGGCTGTTTGTGCCTCTGGGTACTGGGAATGCCAGGGGGGCTGTAAGGTGCCACAGACAGTCACTATTTATTGGGCTGGGGGGGCTGTTTGTGCCTCTGGGTACTGGGAATGCCAGGGGGCTGTAAGGTGCCACAGACAGTCACTATTTATTGGGCTGGGGGGGGCTGTTTGTGCCTCTGGGTACTGGGAATGCCAGGGGGGCTGTAAGGTGCCACAGACAGTCACTATTTATTGGGCTGGGGGGGGCTGTTTGTGCTCTGGGTACTGGGAATGCCAGGGGGGCTGTAAGGTGCCACAGACAGTCACTATTTATTGGGCTGGGGGGGGGCTGTTTGTGCCTCTGGGTACTGGGAATGCCAGGGGGCTGTAAGGTGCCACAGACAGTCACTATTTATTGGGCTGGGGGGGGGCTGTTTGTGCCTCTGGGTACTGGGAATGCCAGGGGGGCTGTAAGGTGCCACAGACAGTCACTATTTATTGGGCTGGGGGGGCTGTTTTGTGCCTCTGGTACTGGGAATGCCGGGGGGGCTGTAAGGTGCCACAAGACAGTCCACTATTTATTGGGCTGGGGGGGCTGTTTGTGCCTCTGGTACTGGATGCCAGGGGGGGCTGTAAGGTGCCACAGACAGTCACTATTTATTGGGCTGGGGGGGGGGCTGTTTGTGCCTCTGTGGTACTGGAATGCCAGGGGGGGCTGTAAGGTGCCACAGACAGTCACTATTTATTGGCTGGGGGGGCTGTTTGTGCTCTGGGTACTGGGAATGCCGGGGGGCTGTAAGGTGCCACAGACAGTCACTATTTATTGGGCTGGTGGGGGCTGTTTGTGCCTCTGGGTACTGGGAATGCCAGGGGGGCTGTAAGGTGCCACAGACAGTCACTATTTATTGGGCTGGGGGGGGCTGTTTGTGCCTCTGGGTACTGGGAATGCCAGGGGGGCTGTAAGGTGCCACAGACAGTCACTATTTATTGGGCTGGGGGGGGCTGTTTGTGCCTCTGGGTACTGGGAATGCCAGGGGGGCTGTAAGGTGCCACAGACAGTCACTATTTATTGGGCTGGGGGGGCTGTTTGTGCCTCTGGGTACTGGGAATGCCAGGGGGGCTGTAAGGTGCCACAGACAGTCACTATTTATTGGGCTGGGGGGGGCTGTTTGTGCCTCTGGGTACTGGGAATGCCAGGGGGGCTGTAAGGTGCCACAGACAGTCACTATTTATTGGGCTGGGGGGGCTGTTTGTGCCTCTGGGTACTGGGAATGCCAGGGGGGCTGTAAGGTGCCACAGACAGTCACTATTTATTGGGCTGGGGGGGCTGTTTGTGCCTCTGGGTACTGGGAATGCCAGGGGGGCTGTAAGGTGCCACAGACAGTCACTATTTATTGGGCTGGGGGGGGCTGTTTGTGCCTCTGGGTACTGGGAATGCCAGGGGGGCTGTAAGGTGCCACAGACAGTCACTATTTATTGGGCTGGGGGGGGCTGTTTGTGCCTCTGGGTACTGGGAATGCCAGGGGGGCTGTAAGGTGCCACAGACAGTCACTATTTATTGGGCTGGGGGGGCTGTTTGTGCCTCTGGGTACTGGGAATGCCAGGGGGGCTGTAAGGTGCCACAGACAGTCACTATTTATTGGGCTGGGGGGGCTGTTTGTGCCTCTGGGTACTGGGAATGCCAGGGGGGCTGTAAGGTGCCACAGACAGTCACTATTTATTGGGCTGGGGGGGCTGTTTGTGCCTCTGGGTACTGGGAATGCCAGGGGGGCTGTAAGGTGCCACAGACAGTCACTATTTATTGGGCTGGGGGGGCTGTTTGTGCCTCTGGGTACTTGGGAATGCAGGGGGGCTGTAAAGGTGCCACAGACAGTCACTATTTATTGGGCTGGGGGGGCTGTTTTGTGCCTCTGGGTGGTACTGGGATGCCAGGGGGGCTGTAAGGTGCCACAGACAGTCACTATTTTTTTTGGGCTGGGGGGCTGTTTTGTTCCTCTGGGTACTGGGAATGCCAGGGGGGCTGTAAGGTGCCACAGACAGTCACTATTTTTGGGCTGGGGGGGCTGTTTGTGCCTCTGGGTATTGGGAATGCCAGGGGGGGCTGTAAGGTGCCACAGACAGTCACTATTTATTGGGCTGGGGGGCTGTTTGTTGCCTCTGGGTACTGGGAATGCCAGGGGGGCTGTAAGGTGCCACAGACAGTCACTATTTATTGGGCTGGGGGGGGCTGTTTGTGCCTCTGGGTACTGGGAATGCCAGGGGGGCTGTAAGGTGCCACAGACAGTCACTATTTATTGGGCTGGGGGGCCTGTTTGTGCCTCTGGGTACTGGAATGCCAGGGGGCTGTAAGGTGCCACAGACAGAGTCACTATTTATTTGGCTGGAGGGGGCTGTTTGTGCCTCTGGGTACTGGGAAATGCCCAGGGGGGCGTATGGTGGCCACAGACAGCACTATTTATTGGGAGGGCTGGGGGGCTGTTTGTTGCCTCTGGGTACTTGGGAATGCCAAGGGGGTGTAAGTGCGCACAGAACAGTCACTATTTATTGGGCTGAGGGTGCGATGTTTGTGCCTCTGGTACTGGAATGCCAGCGGGCGGTAGGTGCCACCAGACAATCACTATTTATTTGGGCCTGAGGGGGCTGTTTTGTGCCCTGGGTATTGGAATGCAGGGGCGCTTTAAAGTTTGCTTACAGACAGTCACTTTTTATTGGCTGGGGGGGGGCTGTGGTGCCTCTGGGTACTGGGAAATGCCAAGGGGGGGCTTTAAGTTGCTACAGACACGTCACATTTTATTCGTTCGGGGGGGGCTGGGGGGGGGCTGCTTTGTGGCCTCTGGGTACGGGAATGGCCAGGGGGGCTGTAAGGTCCACAGAACAGTCACTATTTATTGGCGGGGGGGTGCTGTTTTTCCTCTGGTATCTGGGGAATGCCCAGGGGGGCTTGTAAGGTGGCCACAGACAGTCATATTTATGTGGGGCTGGGGGGGTGGATAGTTTATTGGCCTCCTGGGTAACTGGGAATGCCAGGGGGCTTTAAGGTTGCTCAGATAACAGTCCACTCTTTTTCTGGTAGGCGGGGGGCTGTTTTGTGCCTCTGGGTACTGGGAATGCCAAGGGGGGCTGTAAGGTGCCACAGACTAGTCACTATTTATTGGGCTTGGGGGGGGTGGCTTTTTGTGCCTCTTGATACGGTAATGCCCCGGGGGGGGCTGTAAGGGTGCCCCAACGACAGTCAACTTTTTTTTAATTGGGGGGCTGGGGGGGGGGGCGTGTTTGTCTTCTGGTACTGGGAATGCCAACGGGGTGCTTAAAGTGCCAACAAGACAGTCCACTATTTATTGGTCTGGGGGGCTGTTTGTTGCCTCTGGGTACTGGGGATGCCAGGGGGCTTTAAGGTTGCTACAAGACAGTCACATTTTTATTTGGGGCTGGGGGGTGTCTGTTTGTTTATTCCTTCTCTGGTTACTGGGGAATGCCCAGGGGTGCTTTAAAAGAAGTGCCCAGACAGTCCTATTTTATTAGGGCTGAGGGGGCTTTTTGTGCCTTCTTCTGGGTACTTTGGAAAGCCAGGGGGGTGGGCTGTAGGTGCCACAGACAGTCAACTATTTATTGGCTGGGGGGTGGGGGGCTGTTTGGTGCCTCTGGTACTTTTGAAATGCAGGGGGGGCTGTGGTGCCACAGAAACGTCAGTATTCTAATTGGGTCTGGGGGGGTGGGCGTGTTTTGGTTTCCTCTGGGTACTGGGAATGCAGGAGGGGGCGTAAGGGTGCCACAGACAGTCACTATTTAATTGGGGCTGGGGGCTGTTTTGTGCCTCTCTGGGTACTGGAATGCCAGGGGGGCTGTAAGGTGCACATACAGTCCACTATTATTGGGGCTGGGGGGGCTGTTTGTGCCTCTGGGTACTGGGAGGAGTGCCAAGGGGGGCTGTAAGGTGCCACAGACAAGTTACTATTTATTGGGCTGGGGGGGGGGCTGTTTGTGCTTCTATGGTATTGGAATTGCCCAAGGGGGGCTTGTAAGGTGCCACAAGACAGTCCCTATTTTATTTTGGCTGGGGGAGGCTGTTGGGTGCCTCTGGGTACTGGGGAATGCAGGGTGGGCTTTAAGGTGCCCAACAGACAGAGTCACTTTTATTGAGGCTGGGGGGGGGGCTGTTTGTGGCCTCTGGGTAAACTTGGAATGCCAGGGGGGCTGTAAAGGTGCCACAGACAGTCACTATTTATTGGCTGGGGGGGTGCTTGTTTTGCCTCTGGGTACTGGGAATGCCAGGGGGGGCCTCTTAAAAGTTGCTACAGACAGTCCACTATTTATTGGGGCTGGGGGGGCTGGTTTGGCCTCTGAATATGGGAGTGCCAAGGGGGGCTGTAAAAGGTGCCACATACAGGTCAGCTATTTATTGGGTTTGGGGGGGACTTTGTTTTGTGTCTCTGGGTATTGGGGAATTGCCCAGGGGGCTGTAAGGGTGCCACAGACAGTCATATTATGGGGCTGGGGGGGGTGGGGGGGGGGGAGGGGGGCTGTTTGTGCTTCCTGGGTAACTGGGAATGCCAGGGGGCTGTAAAGGTGCCACAGACAGTTACTATTTATTGGGCTGGGGGGGGGGCGGGGGGGCTGTTGTGCTTCTGGTACTGGGAAAATGCCAGGGGGCTGTAAGGTGCCACAGATCAGTTTACTATTTATTGGGCTGTGGGGGGGGCCTGTTTGGTGCTTCTGGGGTTTACTGGGAATGCAGGGGGCTGTAAGGAGGTGCCACAGACAGATCACTATTTATTGGGCTGGGGGCTGTTTGTTGCCTCTGGGTACTTGAATGCCAAGGGGGCTGTAAGGGTGGCCACAGACAGTCCACTATTTATTGGGCTGGAGGGGGGCTGTTTTTGTTCCTCTGGGTACTGGAATGCCAGGGGGGCTGTAAAGGTGCCACAGACATCAACTATTTATTGGCTGGGCGGCTGTTTGTTTCCTCTGGGTACTGGGAAATGCCAGGGGGCTGTAAGGTGCCACAGACAGTCACTATTTATTTCGGGCTGGGGGGGGCCTGTTGTGCCTCTGGTACTGGGAATGCCAGGGGGCTGTAAGGTGCCAACAGACAGTCACTATTATTGGGGGAGGCTGGGGGGGCTGTTTTGTGGCCTCTGGTACTTGGAAATGCCAAGGGGGCTGTATAGTGCCACAGACAGTCACGTATTTTATTGGGGCTGAGGGGGCTGTTTGTTTGTGCCTCTGGGTACTGGGAATGCCAGGGGGGCTTTAAAAAGTTTCTACAGGACAGTCACTTTTTATTGGGCGGGGGGGGCTGTTTGTGCCTCTGGGTACTGGGATTTGCCAGGGGGGGCTTTAAGTGGCCTACAGACAGTCACTATTTATTGGCTGGGGGGGGGGGGGCTGTTTGTGCCTCTGGTACTGGGAATTGGCCAAGGGGGGCTTTTAAAAAAAGA